>NC_060288.1:2371946-2451989 GCF_021613505.1 Equus quagga | reverse complement strand
GCTCTGGCCACGCCGACCTCCACCTCTCTGACCTCACACACACCCCCCTCCCCCTGCCCTCCTCTCTCTGCTCTGGCCACGCCGACCTCCACCTCTCTGACCTCACACACACACACCCCCCCCTCTCCCCCTGCCCTCCTCTCTCTGCTCTGGCCACGCTGACCTCCTGGTTCTTCCCACAGCACACGGCTGCCTCACGGCCTTTGTATTAGCTATTCCAGAGTCATGCATGGCTCTCTCCTTCAAGTCTTTGATCAATGGTTTGTTTTTCTTTTTAGGAGATATGAAAAACAATATTCTTTATTCTTAAGAATGCTGCTGACAAAGATCATCCTGTTTGTCAGTGTCCATAACACGTTGAACTAGCTATCTTACAAAAGTTTCCTGAAAAATCATAACGGACAAGTGTAATCATCAGCAATTTGACATAAGAAATCCTGGCCACCCACAGAGCGGAGCCCCAACTAAGATGTCATCCAACCAACTGGGCCAGTCAGAAAGAAAAGCCTCCGACCCAACATCCTGGGAGTCTGACACGGACAACACATACAAGTATCACAAACTCTGCTGGCTTCTAAGGTATCATGTCAACAGTGATGTAGCCGAAATCTGTAGCTTCTGACAATCAACGAAGTTTAATATTTAACATTCTTGACATCAACTGTAATCCTTATACATGGTCACATGAAATCTAACTTTGAAAATCAACAGGCAGAGTGAACGCCCCTGAGGCCTTCTGGGAGCACCTTATTTAAAGTGCAGCCCTCCCCACACTTCTTAGGGCTGCCTCACAGCACTTCCCACTTTTGACAAACGAGTACGCATTACTTTCACTTTTATGTTTAGTCGGGATGGTAAGCCCCACAGGGCAGGGCTCTGTGTCCTTTGTGTTCCCTGCTCTACTCCTGCACTGACAACAGGCCCAGCACAGGCCGGCAGTGAGGGATGTTTGCTAAATGTTGAACAGACCTTGAGGACAAAGATTTTCAGTCACTCCAACTTTAGAAAGCACTCTATTATCTTTCTTCCTTTCTTTCTTTTAGTTTTTGTCAACAGCAACAAAAAAACCTGCCCTTCTAAATATGTTTCACTTAGATGAAACTCAAAATAAGTCAGCTGATTCTTGCAAAGACACTGGCCAAAGCATTTTGGGGTAAAAGGTGGTAACTTGGGTTTAAAAACTAATTATAATTGGCCCCTGAAGCTAAGGGGCAGCTGCTCTGCTGATCCTCCTTATAAAAACAACCCTCGAGACTTTGGTTTCCTCTTCTGATGGCTTCAGAGTCAGTCTCGCAGCAGACCCAGTTCCAGAGAAAGAAACAGACACAGAGAAAAGTGGCTCTCCCAAGGCTATTTGGTCTGTGAAAGTAATCACACTAATTTTAAACATTTCGTTTATAAGCCATTCCTTATTCCTGCAAAACACCAGGCTTGGTTTTGGGTCTGGAGACAGTTCCTGTGTCCCATGGACCGCTCAGCCACTTCCCTGCGTTCTGAGGTCTATTAAGAACAGCCTCCAAGACTCGCTAGGCACTTGTGGCCTAGGGTTGCCCAGTGAAAGGGCAAGACTCAGCTGAACTGCACCTGGCTCGTGCTGCTGGTGGACTAAAAGTGTGGGGAACGGGTTCCTCCACAGCCCCTCCCCCTCAGGGGGGCATGTTGTGAAGATGCTAAATCACTAAAAAGAAATTCCCACTTAATATTGTTTCCCTCTCACCCAGGCACTTTTAGACGAGCGGAAGAGCAGACGCTCTCTCTGGCCACCACACTGGGGTCCCTCTGACCATGTGGCCTGGGGTCCAACTCTGGCCTCTGAACTCACCGCCAAAACCAGGAAACTCATTCTGCCACACCACACTTGAAAACCAGCACAGCCAACCCTGCTGCCAGACAGCGATATATCCTATCACCACAGGGCGAATGGGGCGGGGGGACCCACTACCACTTTAAAAATATCCTTCAGACCCTATCTCCCAGAGCCACTTTTTGCCCTTCTTTCTTAGGCTTTTCTCCCTCTAGTTAGCAAGATAAATCCAAAGTTCACCGTCTCAAGAAGGGAGAAGGTGTGACAATGAGGCGACTGGCTTTTGTGGGTCTTTGGGAAAAGCAGCAAGCCCCTTTCCAAATGGGGGTGGCCCAGGCCCCTCAGCAGAGCAGCCCACCCTTACATGTACCCTTATTCTCCTTCAAGGCCACTGGCCTGTGATAATACACCTGGAAAATGCATTGCTTAGTACAAAGGAAATCTTCTAGAATCCCAATAGACAGACAGAAGGAATGCAATCCAAAGATTATTCTCTCCAACCCCTAATGCAGAGAGAACATAATTCAGAGACCCAGGTAGGTGGAACTCAATTTGACAGCAAGTCTCGGGCTGTAAAAAATATGAACTGGATTAATTGAGTCAAGCAGCAGCCACCTGCTACCTTCAGCGACAAGGCGAATGAGCACGGAAGTTATTGTAAAGCACAGAGCCCAGGGTGCAAGGCCCTGGCGAGCGCACACAGACAGCTCTAGCTCTCACATCCCCAGGACGGCTGCAGCCCCTGCCTGGCTCCTCACCTTTCCCAGCACCACCCCATCCCCTTCGAGCAGCCGCTCAACAACTCACTCCGAAGAGGCCCATCTGGCAGGGCAGGCTGGTCCTTAAGCAGGATTCCTCGAGAGTCAGTCGTGCTGGAGGAACAGCTGGGGCTGCCGGAGGCACCGCACCTCTGCCGGGGCCTGGGACATCTGTGGGCAGGAGGCCCTTATCAGCAGCAGAGGCCCACTATCGGCTCTGGGGGCCTAGCACGCGGTGGAGGGGAGGTGCCCGCCTGAGGCGGCCAGATTACAGGAGCACCCTGGCCTGCTCCTGCTCCTGCTCAACCCAGAGGGAGACGTGGCCTCGCTCACCATGCCCCAGCCAGCACAGTGCCTGCCAGGGGCCCCCTTGGGGTCCTGAGCAAGGCAGGGGCAGCCCCTTGGAGAGCTGTGCTGCAGGCGAGCATCAGGAGCACCTGCTCCCAGCCTCTCCGCCTCGGCCTGCTGCTGAGTTTGGGGTGCAGCAGTCCTCCAGAGGCCAGGCTGCCTGGAGGAGGCTCCTGGAGGACATAGAGCCCCCAGGTGAGGGCAGCGTTCCTTCTACCAGCAAAGGACTCTCTGGGAGCCACTGGCCTTCTCTGTTTAACCAGCCCTGGGTCTGCAGGACACCGGGCTCTGGCCCTCTGTTTTTTTACATACTTTCACTGGGGGCCCCCTGCATTCCTTAACTGCTGATTTGCAGGGAATCTGGGCACAATCTTAATAACATTGGGGCCAATAATAACAATGTTCCTGGGAACCAGAGGTGAGTCACCACAAAACTGGCTAGGGGGGAAGGGAGCCCAGGGCAGCTCCCCACACTGCGGCTGCCGGGAGGCCAGGGCTGTCCAGTGAGCCCAGGCGGGCCCGTCAAAGGCCAAGCTCCTCCAGGCCTGGCTTGGGGAGGCTTCTCTTACAACACCCATCCGTCGCACAATGGGATGAGGCGGCATCTGCCCAGAGTGGCTTTATCTGCTGAGAACACTGTGCCTTGGAACAGCAGTTGGTGGCTGGCAGAGGGAACAGATGACCCAAAGAAACTGAAATGTGAGGCCTGGAGAATGACAGTTTCCCCTGGGCCCGGGAGCGGCCTCTCCTAGATGGGGGCTGCCACTTACATGAAATGTGTCCATGTCTTCGATCCTAGAGGTGTGTCGACACCGTTGGCTTCAGTCCTGCCTGAGAAGGGTCTCTCTGGCCTCCCGCTGGGCTGAGGCTGGTCCAGGCCCCCTGACAGGCAGCCACCTGGCTTCGGAGCTTTTCTACAGATCCAAGCGGGCCCTGCTGTGAGGGCACAGCTGCCGTGGAAAATGCCACCAGGGCTGCTCCGTCACCCTCTGTGTTTCCACAGCAGCTGGAAAGTCCCCCAGTGGAGGCGAGGGCCATCTCAGAGCAGACCAGCGCCTGACGTGGTGTGGGGAGGGCAAAGCAGGTTCTAGGCCACATTTTGACCAAAAAGAACCACCACAATCATTATAGCACAAGTCCTTCGCAGATGTCTTTTGAAGCACAGAATTCAAAACAATGGCTTTTTTTTCTTTGAGGGGGCCAGAATGCTAAGAATTGTCAAAGAATCGGGTCATGTGAGGCATGTGAGGTTTAAAAGAACCCGACCACAGGACACAGGGTCTTATTTGGCGACAAAGATTGGGCTAGGCTAGTTCATGATGGCAGAGTGCTGCCCTGCACCCCGCTCAGGCGTGGGAATGAGTTTGGAATCGCGGTGGAATTGGTACCGAGCGTGTGCTCAATGAAGGTTTCTGGAATGGATCGATGGTTGTCACCAGCAGGATGATAAGAGCAAGAAGCCACTTCACCATCCAGCAAAGAGGAGAAATATTTTTCTCTCCAGAGTTCCCAAGCTCTGAGGAGAAAATGCCACCAGGAAACATGGAGTGTGGCAACGATCGGGAAGATGCCCTGTGAGGAGAAACTGTAGTTTCCATCTTCAGCGAGAGCAGACAGTCATGCAGGCTTGATTCTGCCAGGCCCTTGTGTGGTGCTTCCGGCAGCAAGATGGTTCCTCACAGGTCCCCAGCCCTGAAACTCCAGCAGCCAGGTCTGGGGAGCTGGGCGCCTCCGAATTTAACCCCAGAACCAGGCCCCTCCAGGCAACGGAAGGCTCCTCTCCCGTAGGTACATCGAGGGGGAAAAAGGCCAGGCCCACAGGGAGCAAACCAAACCCCTAGGCTAAGGCGAACTGGGCCGGTCACGCAAGCACTGGACTCACAATGTGCTTGAGACACGAATGCACCCCTGGAGCAGCATTCCCTGTGACAGCCAGGCCAAGGAGGGGCACATCGAGTGATGTGGGTTGAAGTGCTATTTGTCACTCCCTTGTTAGCAGATTGCTCCCAAGAGCTTTCTCTGCCACACACCTTTCTTTTCTCTTAATCTCTGAACGGGAGCCACAAAAGCTGTCCCAATGTGGGACGTGCAAGGCCGGGCTGTTTCAGGATTGCGAGGGTCCCTTGAAAATTCAGCACTCTGCTGCCCCCACCCCTCCCAGTCCCTCAGGAGCCCCTCCTCTTTGTTTCATTTGTGTATTGATGTTCAAGAGCCTACCCATGCCCACTGTGTGCCCGGCACTGTTCTAAGCACCTGCCGTTCACTCAGATAATCCTTAGAATCCCTCAGCGGGGTAGTCACTAACATTAGGCCCCGTCTACACAGAGGAAAGGGAGGCTCAGGGAGATCACGAAACCTACCTGAGAGGAGGCCGAGCCAGCTTCCAACCCAGGCAGTCTGGATCGAGGCTCTGGAGGCCGAGTCGGCCATTTTGCTTTGGGATAACACTTTAATTTCATTCACAGTTAGCCAACCCACTTTCTTTAATAAGTATGGAATTCAACGACTGTCTGTTGAATGTTTCAAGTGTTCTTGTCTTGGTGTTCTATTTTTAGAAGACGACAAATAAATCGATAGAAGAGGTTTTTAATAGATTTTTTATCGTAAAAGTGGTAAGATATCCTCACTGAAAAAATGTGAAAAAGGGAGGGTATTACATATGATCTCAGTCCCCCTCAGCGCCCCCAACATGACCACAGCCAGCATCTTGATGTATTGCCCTCCAGACTCTCTATGTATATTTCCTTTACTTTAATGTTTATATTATAGAATATTACAGAAGATATCTGTACAAATACTCCTGTGCCCACTTCTCAGCTTCATTAAATTTTGCCACGTGCGTCAGATTGTTTTAAAGAAATAAAACACTGTAGATACTATTGAAGCCCCTGTGCAATGCACCTTGGTCCCATCCCCCTCTATGCTACAGGTAACGACTAATCTGAATTTGGTGTTTACCAGTCTCACGAAATTTCAATCAAAAAAAAAATCTATAGCCATCGGAAGGCATAAAGACAGATAATGAAATGGACAGCGATGTACCCATGATCCCGCTAATGAAGAGAGGGTGCCAGGTACTCATGTTCCACCCCTCCCCCACAGTGTAAACACCACCCTGAATTCCGTGTTTCATTCCCTAGCTTCTCTCTAGTTTTAGCACCTCTGTATGCATCCTTAAACAACGTCCTGTTTAGTTTTCTAACTTTGAATAAGTGGAGTTATGCGGTATGGATTCTTCTGCTATTTTCATCTTTTACGCAACACGATGTTCCTGAGGTTCAGGCAGGAGTGGATTATTCACTTTCACTGCTGTAAGGTATTCCATTGTATGCAAACACCACAAATTATTTCTCCATTTTGCTGCTAATGGAATTTGAGCTATCTTCAGGTTTTTGTTACTAGAACATTACCGCTATGAACATCCTTATAAAAGTTTCCGGGTGCCGTGCGCGAGATTAGTCTAGTGGGGATGGTGGCAGGGGCACAGTTACTGAATTGTGACGGACCTGCCTCTTCGGCTTCACTGGATAACGCCGAGCTGCTGTTGAAACTGGCTGTTCATTTTGACCTCCCGACAGCAGGTATGCAGTTACTCCTCAAGCTCATCAGCACTTGATATTGTCAGACTTTTAAATTTTTGTCAGTCTGGTGGGTGTAAAATGATATGGTATTATGGTTTTAATTTGCATTTCCCTGATTACTCATGAGGTTGGGCATCTCTTCACATGCTTATTGGCCATTTATTTTTCACCTTCTGTGAAATTACTGTTAAGCTCTTTGCCATTTTTCTATTCTGTTGTCTTTTCCTTACTGAGGTGTAGGAGTTCTTTATATAGTCTGGATACTAATCATTTCTCAGGTACATGCATTGCAAATATCTTCTCCCAGCGTGTAGTTCATCTTTATGAGTTTTTTTTTTTAAAGATTTCATTTTTTCTTTTTCTCCCCAAAGCCGCCTGGTACATAGTTGTGTATTTTTAGTTGTGGCTCCTTCCAATTGTAGCATGTGGGATGCCGCCTCAGCATGGCCTGATGAGCAGTGCCATGTCCATGCCCAGGATCCAAACTAACAAAACCCTGGGCCACCGAAACAGAGCACGCAAATTTAACCACTTGGTTACAGGGCCGGCCACTCATCTCTTTGCTTTTTTAAGCATTGTCTTGATAAACAGAAGTTGTCCATTCTAACATAGTCAAATGTATCAATCATTTGCTTTATGGTTTGTCCTTTTTTGTTATGTTAAAGATCTACATTCCTACTCTGAGCTCAAAACACAACTTCCTATAAGTATTTTATAGTTTTGATTTTCATATTTAGGTCTTTAAACCCACCTGACTTATTTTTACGCATGGTGTGGATTAAGTTCTAATTTTTTCCATGTGGATCGTCAATGATCCTGGCACCATTTACTGAACAGTTCATCCCTTCTCCACTGAGCTGCGGTGGCATCTCCATCACATGCTAAGTCTCCATGTACACGGGTCTGGGGGGCTCTCTCCACCACCCATTGGCCTGTACATCTATCTCAGCGCTAAAATCACTGTCTTCATTACTGTTGCTTTATCATAAGTTAATGTCTTAATATCTATGAGATAAGTCTCCTTGCCTCATTTCTCTCTAAAAGTATCAAAGCTTCTCTTGGCCTTTCCATGTACATTTAGAAAAATGCCTCAAAAACACTCTGTAGGAATTTTGGTTACAATTATATAGATTTTATCAATTTCAAGAGAATTGACAACTTTATGATATTGAGTCTTTTAATGGTATATCCATGGTACAATGTATCTTTATTCTGATCTTCAATAATGTTTTATAACTTCATAATTTTTTCCAAAAAAGATCTTGCCCATTTTATTAGGTTTATTCCTTGATTTCTTATAGTTTTAATGCTATTGTGAGATCTTTTATTTGATTATATTTTTATTCAGTCATTACAGTGTATAGGAATATTATTAATTTTTGTATCTTGCTTGTAGCCAGCAATTTTGTTGAGCTTTTTTATTAGTTCTAATAGTTTGTGTCCGTGTTTCTCTTTGAGTTTTCTCTGTAGACAATTATTATTCACAAATAAGGACAGTTTGGTCTCTTTTTGAAGCTTTTGTACCCCTTCTTTTCTTTTCTTGCTCTATTACATTGGGTAAGACATCCAAAACATTGTTGAATGGAAGCAGTGACAACAACATATTTATCTAGTTGCTGACTTAAATGGGGCTGCTTTTAAAGCTTCACCATTAAGTATGATGGATGTGTAGGTTTTTGTGGATATCTTATTGGTTAAGGAGGTTACCTTCATGAATGAATGTTGAAACTAAAGTTTTTTTCTCCTTTTCTGTGAAGGTGGAGCATTGCATTAATAGGTTTTTCTAATGTTAAACTATCCTTGCATTCCTGGGTTAAACCCTTCTTGGCCATAATGTATTACTTTTAATACAGCACCACCGAATCAGAGTTGTGAGGCTTTATATAGGATTTTCGCATTCATAAGTTTTATTGGTTGTACTAATTTGCTACTGCTGCATAACAAATTAGAGTTTTAGTGATTTAAAATATACACCGATTTATTACTTCACAGTTCCACAGGTCAGGAATTCAGGAATGCCTTATCTGGGTGATCTGGCTCACGGTCTTTCATGAAGCTGCAGTCAAGATGTCAGCTAGGGTGTCAGTCGTCTGATGGCTTCACTGGGGCTGGAGGCTCCACTTCCAAGACCCCAAATGGCTCACTCACATGGCTATTGGCAAAAGGCCTCAATTCCTCACCAGATGGGCATCTCCATAGGGCTGCTTGAGTATCTTCATTACATGGCAGCTGGCTTCCCCCAGAGTGATCCAAGATGGCAAGGCAGAAGCCACAAGCCTTCTAGGACCGAGTCTGGACATCATACATCATCACTACTGCAATATGCTATTTGCTAGAAGTGAATCACAAAATCCAGCCCACACCCAAGGGCAACGGAATTGTCAAAGGGAAGTGTATCAAAGAATTTGTGGACGTATTTTAAAACCGCCACATTTGCCTATCACTTTCTTTTCCCATATTGTCTTCAGTTTTCTTATCATGCTATACCAACCCCATAAAATGAGTTGGGTAGCTTTCTTTCCTCTTCTATCCTCTGCAATAGTTTGTCTATGACATGGGTTAATTGTCATCTGCAAAATCATCTAGTCCTCATGTCTTTCAAAGAGAGAGTGGCCAAACGGGAGGGAGACTACTGATTTACTTTATATAATATTATATGTGTATTCAGGCTATAAGTTTGTTAAGAGATCAATATTTTTAGAACATATTACAGATCTGAAAACTTTACTCCCATTCTCTTAAACTCTGTACATCTTTATCTACTCAGCACTGGCCTAGAATGCTGCAAAATTCTTACATTCAGGCAAAACACTAAAATAGAGAAGTGACCTCATTCATTTAAAAAAGTATTTTGGCATGAAGAGCTGGGGAATTAAAAGGTTAAAGAGGTTAAAGAATGGACATTTGCTTAATAAAAAGTAATCCAATGGCAGACTCCCACTCATTCTGGTAAATTTAGGACAGTGGCTCTCAAACTTTTCGGTCTTAGGACCTCTTCACCTCTTAAACATAATTGAGGGGGCCGGCCCCGTGGCTGAGTGGTTAACTTCGCATGTTCCACTTCGGCGGCCCAGGGTTTGGATCCTGGGCACGGACATGGCACCGCTCATCAGGCCATGCTGAGGTAGCGTCCCACATAGCACAACAAGAAGGACCTACAACTAGAATGTACAACTATGTACTGGGGGGCTTTGGGGAGAAGAACTTAAAAAAAAAAGAAGATTGGTAACAGATGTTAGCTCAGGTGCCAATCTTTAAAAAAAAAAAAACACCATAATTGAGGCCCCCATAGAGCTTTTTCTTAAATGTGGGTTATATCTATCAATATTTACTATATTAGAAATTGAAACTGAAAGTTTTGAAAACTAGCATTTTCTGATTCATTTGAACATAGCATAAAAGCCCATTTCAGGGGCCGGCCCAGTGGCTCAGCAGTTAAGTTCGCATGCTCCGCTTCAGAGGCCCCGGGTTCACCAGTTCAGATCCCAGGCATGGACCTACCTACTGCTTGTCAAGCCATGCCGTGGCAGGCGTCCCAATATAAACTAGAGGAGGATGGGCACAGATGTTAGCTCAGGACCAGTCTTCCACAAAAAAAAAATTAAAAACAAAAACCCATTTCACATTAACGTAAATAACGTATTTTTATGAAAAATAACTGTATTTTCCAAAACAAAAAATAATTTAGTGAGAAAAGGGTCATGCTTTACATTTTTACAAATCTTCTTAATGTCTGGTTTAAGGAAAAAAGGCCGAATTCTTCTATCTGCTGCGGCACTCGATGTGCTGTAATATGCTGTTTCGGTTGAACTGCATGAAGAAGATCCGGCCTCACTCAGGTACGTAGCTGGGAAGGGGGGAGTATTTTCAGAGGCGTCTCAGCTAATCGCATGCATTCTCATTGGCTACTAACCAAAACTCAACAAGTGGTACTTTCTCCAAGGTTAGCTGCAGGGTAGGATCTTATCGAATGTCAATGAACTTCTCACATCCTTTACACTTGTGAGAGAGTGAGAGCGAAAAGGGCAAATAATATCCTAGTATTATGAAAATAGTTTTGACCTTGGACCCCCTGGAAAGGCCCGGGAGACTCCCTGAGTCTTCAAAACTGTGTGTTCAGGTAGAGGAGGAAGACCAAGAAAAGAAACAGGAAGAAGATAGTACAGCAGCAAGGCAATGCACTAAGATAGCAGACTGTGACAGACTCCTCTCTCCATTGTTTCATGAGAGGATTACCCAACTGATAGCGTTTTCAGGCCCTTCTTTTCCTCAGAAGGCTCTTGTTTATGCCTGCATTTGACCATTCTCCTACTTTGAACAGTTTCACCGTCAATAGACGTGAGAAAAAGAAGTAAGCAAATTCAAATCGATAAAACTGGACTTATCCTTTTAAGAGGAGGGATGGAAGAATTAAATACTGGACAATAATAATAATGACAATAATAATTACAGTTGGCATTTATTAAACACATACCATGCGCTTGTTCATTCATTCATTCATTCACTCACTCTGTCTTTCCTTCTTCCCCCCATCCCACCTTTCTTTCTTTCAATATTTATCAAGTACCTATTACGTGCCAGGCATGGTACCATGTATGCAGTGGTCAAGAAAACACAGTCTAAATGTTCTGCATCCATTAGTTACTTATTATCCATTATTCACTTAGTACACCAGCAATCCGATGGGGTAGGTACTGTGATAATCCCCCTTTAGTGATGAAGTAACCGAGGCAGGAGAGGTACTTACCAAGGTCGCAGAGCCAGTGAAGGAGGCCAAGACTCACTCTGGAGCAGTTTCCCTTAACCGCACACTATATTGCCTCCAAAATGACTCTGAGTCACTTGTGGTTTATTTGTCTGAATTTATATCCCCTGAAGTCCAGCATGGAAATTGAGTCATTATCGTCCCACTCCTTTTGACCTTCTTACCTTCTTTCATTGAACATCTAACCCAACATTGTAACCTTATATCTAAGAGCAGTGACATCACTGTGACAACTTGGCAGGAAGTAGAGTCTAAGAGATGGCTGCACGCTAGATGGATCTCCTGGTGACGGTGGGGGTGACGATGACGATGACAGTGATGGGGCAAGCAGGTGCCTAATAAAATCTCTGATCATCTCTAAGAGGTCCTGAGAGCATAGCTGGAAATCTAAGGACATTAACTGCCTCTCTTTTATTTTTAAATTTGAGAGTAGATTACTGGTCTCCAAGGGGCCCGAGTTGAAGAAAGTCAGATTCGTATCACTAAAACTTCCTTCTCTACAAGTGTCTACAAGGGGGAGGAAAAGAAAGGGGAGGACTGGTTTTCTCTCTAGGAGAAGGAAGAGGAAGACTACTTTTCTGGAGAAAGAGCTTGTTTGGCCTGTCCCCAGGTCAGCAGACTCTCCTCTGAGTCCAGACCCAAAAAGGGTCTTCTGCTGGAAAGCATCGGTGCCTGCAACCTGTCACCTCCTCTTCAGGTGAGCCCTGAGCTTTGTGGTGATCTGCTGCACCAACTCAGACATCCCCGCTGCAGACCCGCCATGCAACTTCCAGTCCCACCCATACTCCCCGGGTGTCATTTCAACTGGAGAACAATTTTTCCTGAAAAGTCCTTGTCATGAAAAAAGCACTAGGCTAGGAGTCAGACAGTCTCAGTTTTCATCAAGCCTCTGTTGCAACAGGCTATGGAACCTGGGACACGCCACTTACCCTTTCTGAGTCTCAGTTCTCCTTGTCTATAAAATGGATATAAAAATAACCTTCTCTGCCTGGTCCAAGGACTGTTAGGAGGATCACAATAAGTGCTCCATCTAAAAGCGCTTTATTATGATCAACTGAAACAACAGTCATGCTTCTAGATAGTGTACATCAGTGATAAATGACCTGGTTTACGTATTCCCCTGTTCCTCACAATTTAACTAGCTTTTTTTTTCTTGGCAGTATTCAAAATGCCAGTAGCCTCTGGTGCCCACTTATCTCCCTGGGCGTCTATAGAGCTCTCCGAGTTGACTGCCCCATCCTATTCAATTGGGACGAACACACTTATTTCTTTAAATACAACGGGAATTTATCATAAAGGAAATTGAAAGTATGCCACCAATGGGAATTTATCATAACAGTTTTTTAAAAATCATAATTTAGAAAAATGATCAAATAGCTCGTAATCTCACTGTCGCCATACAACCACTACTGTGAGTGGAGGGCCGTGTCACACAGGCTCTGAGCCGGGCTTCGGAGTTGGGCAGACCTGGTTCTGCCACTTAGCAGCTGCATGGCCTTGGGGCACCTTAGTGATCCTCTCAGTCCCTAACTTCCCTCTGCCCTGAGAGAAGAATATGAATGCTCACGCCCGGGGCTGGTCGAGGAGACTAAAGGGGATAACACAGGTGCAGAGCCCAGCCCCACAGCGAGTGCTCAGGAAATATGACCTGGTGACTGTCCCTGAGGACTTTCAACAATGCACACACAATACATATAAACATACACAGGGTTCCAAAAATAGGGTTCAAGATGTTTTATGACCTGCTTTTAACATATCGAAATCTTTTTTCACGTGAGAAAAACATCCATCTGCGTCATCTGTTAATGGCTGCAGAGGAAGATGTCCTGAAGATGTTTGCTCCTTCATGTAACCCAACCCCAGCGCTGACTACTTAGGTCCTTCCCAAATCTTTTGCCAATTTAAACAATGTTACAATTAATACTTTATGTTCTTGAGAGTGATTGCTTCCTTAAGATCTTTCCCACATGTTTTTCCAGACTGGCTGGAGTCAAAGGCTATGAACACCTCTCAGGCTTTGATGGGCAGTGTCAATTTTCCTCCAGAAAAGGTGTGTAACTGTTTTCCTGCAGCCGACTAGCAGTGAGTATTTTATTATTATTTAATAATGAGTTATTGTTATTTTTTAACTCTTTGAAAAGTGAACTTCTGATTGTAGGATTATCATCCCACAGGACTCACCAAGCAGCACGCCTGCCCTGCAAGTCTTCATCTTGTCTAGGGCCACGATGTGGGCAACCAGACCCGTCTGACCACACCAACGGGGCTCCGTCCCTGCACTCCCTGGTGACGTACTTTCAAGAACTGTCCTTAGCTGAGGAGTAGTCTTTAATCCCCACTGTGATCTCATTCCTTACAGCCACATAACGAGGTTTCAGTCAACAACGGACCACATCCATGACGGAGGTCCCGTAAGATCAGTACCGTACAGCCTAGGTGTGTAGTAGGCGACACCATCTGGGCTTGTGTAAGTGCACTCTATGATGTTCGCACAACAATGAAACCACCTAACGACGCATTTCTCAGAACGTGTCCCTGTCATTAAGCATCGCATGACTGTACGTGTTGCAAGTTAAGGGCATGACCACCTGGTTTGGCAGTTACACATGCTGGTTTAGCAGAGATTTATTTACGTAATTAGCCAAATCCTTTGAAGATCCATAAACAAACACTGCATTTACACCAAATATGGACTTCTGTAAAACCCTCCAAACCCCCCAAAACCCATCTTAGGGTCATTGCGGTAGTAATGTACATTTGTAGAGCAGTTTGCAAATGTATCGACACACACTATGATGCATCATACTCAAAATAATGCTGGAGTTTTTATTATCATCAAAAATTATTATTATTTCTGTCTTACAAAGTGAGGAACTGAAACTCAGAAAATCCAACTGAGTTGTCCATGGTCCTACAGCTAATTAGTGACAGAGGCCAGAATTTGTCCTCCTGACTAGATCCCAGACTCTCTCAACCAGACTGCTTCTCTTTTGTGACAATAAGCTACTCGTGTTGTTGAGGGTTAAGCGACCACTGGCGCTCTCTCACCATCATCCTACAGTGAACCATGGGCGCCGGGGGGGGGGGGGGGGGGGGGGGGGGGCGGTTTGTTAGTGGGGGGAGAGAGGGGGAGAGAGGGAGAGGGCGAGAGAGAGACAGGGGATGAATTTTGCCTCAGGCGCCCTTGAATTCCAGCTTTACCTCTGATCTAAGGATACTAGCATTGGAAGTGTTGCATATGCTGTCTAAGGGTCATCCTCCAAGCTGGAGAGCAGTGAGACTCCTAAAATCTTCAGTTTATGCTTTCAGATACAGCAAAGTTTGCCTGATTATTTATAGCCTGGCACTGCCTAAATCTAAGCGGTATTTGGGGAGGTAAGTCAGCCACCCTGACAAATGCTGAATGTCCAAAATTCAGCGGAATCATTGGTGCATGTCAGGTTTCATGTTAGAAGGTATAAGCGTTGAAAACTATTTTTTATTCCCCCCAAAAAGGCAAATCTCAGCTAATAGCAGCTCAGACTTTTTCCTTCCACCCCTCAGGTCATGGATCTGGCCTCTCTGGAAAGCAGCTGGGTTTCCACAGTGAAGCCATCTGTGGCTCCTCCAAGGAGGCTGCCCCGAAGCCAGATCGATGTCTCTTTTAATAGCCAGCAAACCCACCGTCTGTACGCAGCAACTGCAGGTCCGTGATTTCACAAAGGATCATAGACCTCAAAGTGGAAATAGACCTGAAAGGTCATCGAATCCCTCTTCCAACAAGGGGTGGAGCGGCCTCCCCTTGCCCTTCTGGAATGACCTGTCCCAGAGATTTAGAAGGTCCTTCCTCACACACAGGGGCCACTGCCCTGGAACTCCCTCCCTTTGGCCCCAGTTCTGTCCGCCACCACCTTCCTCTCAGCTTTAACGCACACATAGGCACCGGCTGCCCCACCTGCCTCAGGCCGCCTCCCCTCGAGCAGCAAGCCCAGGCCCTTCACCAGTCCCAGGGTGGCTGGGCAGGCTTGGGTTTGAATTCCAGCTCCACCTCAGGTTGAGGAACCTCCCTAAACCTCCGTGTGTCCCGCTGTCAGGTGGGAATAGAAACAGTGTCCACATCATAGGGCTTCTGCGAGGACTGAATGAGATCATGCATACACAGCGCTCACCATGGTGCCTGCACATGGTATGCGCTCGGTCTATGTGGCTATTATTATCATTTATACTTTCTGCAAACATACTTTTAGTTTGTCCATGTTTCTCAACGTCTTTCATCCGGACGTTCTGACGAAACACTAGATAGGATCCAGCACAGGACAGAGAGCAGTTATGACCTCCATTCATTTGAACACATTGAATGCTCCTCCTTCCCCAGAGTTCAATGAACATGCAATTGAAATACGATATTAGAAAACAAATACATATGGAAGTTCTAATGTTTTCTTTCCTTGCGGAAATGGATGGTCTCACCATCAGGAGTCGCTGTCCCCATAGCATTCTCCTTTTGCTGAATCCTGGGCACATTTGTTTACAACCACTTTGTTTACAATATAACCACTACATGGCACTTAGGAAATGCTTTATTTTATTATAGTTATTTGTGTACATGTTTGTCTCCTTTATTAAAAGGAATGCTCTTTGGGGACAGAGATTACAAGGTATTCATCACTAGATGTCATCCAAGCATGGGCTTTAAGCATAATAGATGCTCAGTAAGTACCTGTCAAGTGGACCATGAATGTAATGCATGAAAGATGAATGAATGATCTCTCCCAATAAACCATGTCAAGTGTTATAAAGGAAATGAGTTTAGTTGGGTGTGACTCATTCCTGGTGAACCCACGCTAGATGCCAGAGACCACTATTTTCCCTAACTGGTCATAAACCATCTGTTTCAAACTCCATTCTACATTTGTTTCAGGAATTTGGCATTGTGACACTTGCAGGTAGTGAGACACCTACCTGCCTCCAGTTTTCCTCTCCAATTCTTCGGGACTTCACCAACATTCCCAAGACGGTCTCTGTGCCCACACGGCCAAGTTACTCAGCACCAGGAAGGACACGTGTCTAGACTAGAAGATCTGAGCTCGTGTGACACTCGTGAACTAACATAACGGTTGATTGGAAATAACGTGGATCAGTTCAGTTGAACAGACTTTGCAAAGTCTCCAAACTTTTTAAATTGTACACTCCTATCAATAAAAATATTTTTGAGTGTATACTTTCAGTATATGGATATTTATTTACCTATAAATCATATATATGTACTACTGTGCCAATATATTATGTACAGTATCAAACACACAACAAAACAGAAATTTTAAAAGGATAGATATCTTCTTCCTGCATCTTCTTGTGCACTGCTGCTGTACACGGACCCACTTTGGAGACCACAGGACCGTCATAACTTACCATCAGGGTGAGGAGCCGATTTCCCTGCAGGGCAGAGATGTTCACTGGCCTCCAGAGCCACCCAGCTTGCATCCTTACCACTCCAGGCACCTGCCAAATGGGTGCCATTGATCACAAGGTGAAGAGCTGGAAAACGTGGCTGGATGTGCATCCCTTTCTCGGGAGCACTGCATGGAACGTGGGCAGCGGGAGGTGGTTTGCGTGTGAGCCCTGCTCTGCACACACTATGATGGGGGACCCTCCATGGGCGCCTTATCCTGGGCAAGTTGCTGAGCACCACCAAGCCTCCACTGCTCAACTATAAGATAGGAAAGCTAATACCTACATTTCAGGCTCTTACAAGGATTAAATGGGGTAATATGTGTAACGTGTGTAATACGGGCACAGAATTGGTGCCCTGTCAGGGTCTGTCTCCTCACACGTTCGGTGCATGATCTTTTTGTTAGAAGGCAGTGTCTGTAAAAAATGAAGTTGCTCAGATCTCATCAAGAGCCTCCATACCGATGCGGGGAAGTATTTTTCTTCTAGTCAGTAGTTGAAGATATAATTACTTAGAAACGCTGGAAGGGACAATCTAAGGAGAGAGAAGTGGTTGGTGTAGATAAGAAAGGGAGTGGGAGTTAATGAGCAACATGAGAAAAAAAGCGCCCAACTTAGGGAAGAAACAGACATATTTACTCAACTTTCCCGCCCTCCACTTTTTCTCCAGTGAAGCAATCCTTAAATTAGAGATATGTTTTAAATGCAGTTTTATTTATATTTAAAGTGTATTATGCAATATTCAAGGCATACAAAAAAGGACAAAGAAAAATACAACACATAGCTATGTATCCAACACTCAGTCCAAGAAATAAAACACAGGAAACAGCGAAATCCACCTTCTGCACCTCCCTCCAGACCCAAAATATTAATTTGGTATTTATCACTCCACACACTTCGATACACCTTTATAACATAAATATGTGTCCCCAAGCAGTATATAGTATCATTTTGAGTATTTTTAAACTTAAAAAATATGTTTTATTATTATCTTATTATTGTCACTTCGGTTCATTAACTCATTCATGCAACAGATATTTATAAAGCGCCTACTATGCTCTTTGTGCCACAATTAATTGTAATAATAAAGGGAAATCCCTTCACTTTCCAGTCCTGGAAAGATGTCAGCACAAACTACATAAAAAATGATTCCTTTGCAAATTCATTTTCAGATCTTGCAAACCCTTACTGCTTTCATTTCACTATTTCCACAGAAAACCCACCGTTCTGTTATCAGGCAGAGCAATCATGGATACAGCGATTCAAGAAGTGGGCCATAAAGACATGTCACGAATACCTAAATGAGCTCCCCCCAGAGAAAGCAAGCTGAGCACCCAGGAAAGGCGGGAGTTCCACCCTACCTCACATGGCTTATTTTCTAGACATCAGAGTTTAGAAGAGAGTGGGATTCTCCTGACTCCCATCCATGGGAGCTCACTTACAGAGGCATCTGTGTAGGAGTTTACGCTAAAGAAACTGCTAACCCTCCAGGGTCCATCCGCACAGAGCTGGGAGTGCAGAAGGCCGGCTCCAGAGCCTGTCCATCTTGCTCGAGGGCCTGTGCGCCTTTCACGGGCTCCAGCGGCACCTCCTCAAGGGCAAAGACCTCACTGGCCTCCCTTCTTGCCTTCCACTGGTTACAAGTGGGTGAGCAAGAAAGTGAGGCAAATTTCACAAATTACCAGCACAGTAACCCAAGGTGACCATTCAGCCCATTCTAGTTTTCTGTTACACAGGCTTCTGGCAAAAAAGATTGTGGAGCTCATGGTGTTCTTGTCCTTTGGATTAGGTAAATAAAAATACTTCTACAAATATAAACGATCAATACTCTATTAATCTTTCATCGCAATTGCTGGCAAGTTGCAAAACTCCTCCAGCCTCTGTCCCCCTCGAATTGGCCTTTGGGTCACACTCTCACTTGAATCACACTCACACCAATGACGTGCAAGTGACCTGCTCCTACAATCTGCGTGGGAGGACTGCCCTTCAGCCCCCACTGTAGAAGTCAGAAGTTATTTTTACCAGTGAGATTCCAGTGTTTCTTAGGCCTTTGGATGGGGGCATCCCAGAAGAGCAAAGGTGGCCCCGGCTGGTGAGGAGCGGCCTTAGCATTGATCCTGTCCTAAGCAAAATGTGGCTGAGGGTCCTCTTCCACACCAGGGAACAGCTGCGCAATACTGCAGAGGGCCCCTCCTGCCCCCACGCTCAGGGCCACGGAGCGGCCTCTCCCTCTGAGAACCACGTCCTTTTGGCAGAGCCGAGCTTCACGGAGAGCCGCTAGGCACACGCTCTGCACCAGCAAACAACCCCACTTCACAGGCGGAGACTTTGGACACAGGGATGGGAACTTCCCTCCACCTCACCCCTGACCCTGCCAGCCAGTGACATACACAGGAGATCCCCAGCCCTGGAGCCCCAATCCGAAGAGGCCTGACAACTTGGACCGCTCACCACTTGCTGACGGAGGGCGTCCACTCCTGGAGATGGGCAAGCTCCTTTCAGGGCCTCTCAGTGCCCCCAGGCTGCCCACTGTCAGATTCTTTATCCTCCCTTTCCTGCCTGTGCAATTGCCCTGTTTTTCTAGAAAAGCTTTCTCTGGCCCATCTCCTTATCTCACTGTCCATGACCCTGCTGGGGCTCAGGCTCTTGTTCCTTTGGGTCAGAATCATTCACTGGAAGAGCCTCCGAGCCGTCCCTTCCCCCCCAGTTCCTCTGCTCACTGCTGCTGGATGGGGCTCAGTGCAGCCTGTAGGGCGCTGCTGCTCCCACGGTCCACTGGCCCTCTCCTCTGGGCCCACAATCCGCCCAGCACTGGTCGGCACATGCCCCCAGGCACACCCTCCCCGGGCATGCAGCACCTGCCGTGTTCCACCAGCAAGTGAGCACATCCCTCTCGTAATAAGGAACAATGGTTTCTTTTTTCTGGTTATAAGAATAAATGATTTCATTATAAACAGAAAATATCAAGTAAAAAGAAGAAACTAAAATCACGCATCATCCCTCTGTCATTTGATAAACATTAGTTATATTTTTATACATTTTCTCACAAATATATACGAATTTTTTCTTCGTATATGAATAAGAGATATTTTTAAGTTGGATTTACGCCATGTATAATAGTTTGTATCCTGCAATTTGTTCAAGCCTCACTCTAACAATAAACACATCACTCGTATTCTTGCCCCTGTATCCCAGGCATGCTTTTCCCAGACTCCCCTCCCCTCCATCCGTCTAAGTCTCCCCTGCCTTTAATTCCGTGTCCTGCGAAGCCTCGCCTGCTATCTCAGTCTGTATGCCTTTTGTTCCTGTCAACATGTTCAGCCTTCGTGACACAGATTGCATAATTCAGCGCTTGATAGATTGTCTTGTCTTTTTCTAATAACTTTGAGATTTGGTCTTATGTTCCTGGAATTAATCTAAGTCCCTAAAGGTTGGCAACCTTGTCTCACACATACCAGGTGCTCAGTAAGTACCTGCTGATTCTCAGATCGCTTCATATTTTGTGGATTCCATTACTTCCTCTGCTCTTTGGTGTTTCTATGCAAAAGTGGAAATTCTCAGATAACGCCGCAAGGAGCCAGGAAGAAATACCAACCCCATGGCGAAAGCACTTTTGTCAGGTGTACCCAGCAAAGCATGGGCTTGCATCTTGTGTTTTCATAGCATGGCCCCTCCCCTAGCTGGCGCAGACGCAGCTTAGTTCTCTAAGAAGCACTGACGGAGGGCTAGAGCCACCCTGGACCTTCCCGGGCTGGAGTTTATTGGGCGGAGGTCACCCTAGAGCTGGAATGATTCAAGCATCAAAGAAATGAGATGCACGCTCTCCTCTTCGTGCTCTCTTCACAACTTACAAATAAATAAAATAAAAAGGTCTTTAAAAGAAAATTCAGGTTAGATAGGATTGCAAATTAACAATTTTTTAACATTAAAGTAGCATTTTTCTGACCTCATTTTGCAAAGGGGATCCCCTCCACTCCCAAATACAACACCCCCCACACCCCTGCCCGAGGAAGAAAGAGTAACCGCCCCACTTTTTGTGACTCACCTATTATTAACAACAGACTAAGATCACTCCCGAGTCCAGGTGAGCCCCAGGGCCACAGAAACTAGATGGGACACTTTTCCCCTAGCTTACTGGGGGGAGTGTAACTCCAGGCCCTCGGCATCCACTTGGAGTTGCCAGTCCTCCATCAGCTGGTGTTTACTGCTTAATTTCATAGGAAAGGCTGTGTGCTGGAGGAGAAAGAGGGGGCAGGGAGTTGGGTGCTACCCCCTCTTCCCTCCAGGCACCCCCACCATCCCTTCCTATGCTCCCCACCCCTGACCCTGCACCTGCTCAGCTGTGTGACTTTGACAACTCACTCTACCTCTCTGGGCCATGTTTCCTCATTTGTACATGCATCCTGGCCTCCTTCCAGCTCAGGGTCCAACATTCTATGAAATACCTTCTCCGCTTTCACCATCTCCATCCTACACACTTTAAAGTGCCAGTGTGTGATATGGTGGAGAGAGCTGCAGCTTCCATCTATGGCCACCAGCCTCTATTTCCTGTCTGACTCCCCTTTGATTAAACAGAGGCCCAGGTGCACCCCAGGATGTCACCTCCTCCACGAAGCCTGTCTTCCATTTTAATTGCCATCATCAGCATCCTCACCAGCAGAAGGAGGGACCCTTCTCCTCCTCTGTGCTCCAAGGGCACTTTGTTTACTCCTCTGTGCTGAGTCTCATACTGAGGGCTCTTGCATCCTGGGAACATTAGCAATTAAGTGTCCTTGGGTGCAACTGTTAACCGGATCATTCCTGCTCACACTACAGTGACAGGGCTGGCGAGAGGGCACTTGGGACAGAAACAAGCATTGTTTCTCACGCATGCTTCACAGCCCTTTACTCTTCCAAGTGGGGAGCTACTTTTCATTTCCCTGAAGATGACCTATAGAAGGTTTGAGACAACATGGGAGACAGGCTTTTGCCAACAATGCAAAAGTGGAAGCGGCTGGCAGGCTGTCTCTCCTCCTCTAGGACCCTGAAAACAGCCAGGCCAGGACCGGTCCACAGAAGCAAGTAGAAGCAGGGGGCCCCTCCTTCCCTTCTCTGGTCCCAGGGCAGACCCCAATTCACTCGACGCCCCTGTCCTCTCTAGAGCGCCCTCTGGTGGCCATGGGGCCATCTTGCTCCCATGGGCCGGCCTCAAACCCAGGGCAGACTCACTGTTTAAAATAAAATCCAATAAATCCTACGCTGACCTGACTTTAGAACTGTTAGCAGGAGATTAGGGGGGAGGGTCCCCTGCTCACTGCACAGCCTGCCACCATCTTGCTAATGTCCCCTCCTCACCCTCCTCCTCCTCCGATGGGGACTACTGTTTACACACCAGAAGCACTTGTGGAATCACCTTTCCGGATCCGAGAGTCGGTTTTCAGAAGCTTCCTCCACAAGGCTTCAAGGGAAAACCTCAATTGTGGCAGTTTCTAGAAAAAAATCTTAGGTTTCTTCTTGTGGTTTCGTGATCTCAGCTGATGTTTCTGAGGGAGGCACTTACGTCACTTAATTCTCAATGCAACCTTAGGAAGTGTGGCCACCACTACCCATTTTGCAGATGCAGAAACTGAGGCTCAGAGAAGCTCAGTGCTGCTTGCTCAAGGCTACACAAGCAGGGAGTGGAGCTGGATCTGACTCCAGAGTCCCAATCCTCACCACTCTGCTCTGCTTTCTCCCAGGCCAACTACTCTACCAGATCTGGCATGCACAGCTCCCTGGGATAGAGTAAACAGTCTTCCAAAATTCAAATTCTCTCTTTGATTCTTCATTTGAAGAGCATTAGAAGACCTCACTGTTTAAAGACTGCCATCCTCTAGCTGGCCTTTCACAAAGAAATCTGACTTGGCAAGGGATTTCATTTTTATAAATAAGCTTCCGGTATCTTGGCCGAGATATTCCCCAGATAACATCAATGAAAGTATCCAGCACGTTTTGCCTGGCACACAGTGAGTACTGAATAACTATTTGTTGAATCTGATTTTGTGCCTGCACGAATCCAACTGGAAACATCCAGCCATTGCCTGACTCTTCGCGACATGAGGGATGCTGCAGGTCCCTGTGCAGAAAGAAGTTGGCCAAGCTGGGACAGCCAATAGATGCCCCCATGCAAGGCTTCTAGACCCAGTCTCCAGGACCAAACAGCCACAGCCCCCTCCTTTGCTCTGAAATATACAAATTTCTACAAAGTACACAGGCTACCCGATAAGCATGCAGTTCCTCTCCGGGGTCATCTGTTCCTGATGAGGCTTATTAAAATAGGAAACTATTTTTAAGCTAAATCATCAATCAAAAGTATTCTCCATTCTGGTATGGCTGCTTTCCACAGATAATAAAATCCCATCAACTTGCTCCAAAGAAAAGTGACCTACATAACAATGACAGCAGGAATAACGATTAATCCTCCATTGAAATGCTCAAAAGCTGGAATTGTGGTAAAGGCAAGATTCCCAGGAGTGTCAGGACCTGCTGCCTTGATTCTAAACTTGGAGCAGATAAAGGAAGGGCTGTCTGGGACTAGCACTTTCAGGGACAGGACTCAAATCCCAAATGACAGGTACAAGGGGGATGTAGTCAGACAAAGCAAAGAGTAGTCAGTGTCCACGGAAAAACACAGAAAACCAGTTCTGTGTCGGTTTTGTTTGAGGGGATCTCAGCAGAATTTTGTAGATGAATCATAGAAGAAGAATTTTGTAGACAACTCCATCGTGCCCAACGACCAGGGCAAGGGCTGTGTCTACCGTCCTCTCACAGCCCTGGAAGAGCAATTCGGCTCATCAATATGGCTGTGTTTACACAGCCACTTGGTTTTCTTCACCAAGTGGATTAATCCTTTGGGTCACATTCCTTGTCAGTGGATATGGAAGCTCAGTGGTGGTCGCCCAATGTGTCCCAAAAAGAGAATCCCATGAAAATGAAGTTACAGCACAAGATGGCAAAGGGAACTATAAGATACAGGCAGAACAGTGACCTGGGAAGTAGGAGAGCCAGGTTCTGGCCTAAACTCTGCCAGTGACTTTCTTTGAAACTTTGGACTAGTCAATTGACCTCTCTGGGTCTCCTTTTCCCCATCGGTAAAAAAGCCAAGCAGTGATATGGTGCTATGGTCTGAAAAGTGTGGGGCAGCTGTGGGTACCCACCAGTTCCCCTAATAACAATCAAGCCCAGAGAGTTTCTTCTAATGTTAAACACACACTTAGCACACAACCCAGCAGCCCCACTTCTGGGTAGGTATCCAAGATAAATGAGAACCTACGTGCACACTAAACCCTGTCCACAAATGTTTACAGCAGCTTCATTTATAATCACCCCAAATGGAACCAACCCCAATGTCCTTGGTGGGTGAGTGAATAACAAACTGGCAGGTCTATACGGTGGATTACTGCTCAGGAACAGGCCACTGACACTCACAACAACACAGATGGATCTCAGATGCACTACCTAAGTAGAAGAAGCCAGATGCAAAGGCTGCGTGCCACATGGTCTCGTTTATACGACATTCTGGAGAAGACAAAACTGTAGGGTGGAGCACAGAACTGGCTGCCAGGTGGTGGGGGTCGGCGAGGACTGACGACAAAGGGGCACACGGGAGAATTCCGGGGGGTGACGGAGCTGTTCTGTATCTTGACTGTGGTGGTACACAATTCTATGCATATGTCACAACTCACAGGACTGAACAAAAAGGGAAGTGAATTTTACTGTACTTAAATTAAAAAAAATAAATTTAAAAATTATTTTAAAACTCAAGCCCAGATCCTCTAAGACTAAAAAGAGAGGAAGACTCTCCACTGGGAGGAGAAAGAGAAGCGTCCCCAAAGTCAACTCCGTTTCCCAGGACCCACCTCCCCACTGCCACTACCAGCTGGCCTCAGCGCGCACTGCTGCCCCACGCACTGACCACGCCATTCCTTCGATGCTCTCAGCCCAGCAGACACGAGGCCAGAACATAAGACCTAACTTGACCTGTTAACAGGGTCAACAAGGGGCAAATAAACTCAGAGATGAATGCCCAACTTATCAGCTCCCTGCCTGGCTCCTGCTCAATGAAGCAGAGGCTGCATCTCCTACCACCAAGCTGGCCAGAGACTGGGAGCCCCAAGAAAGCAAAGCCAAGAGAAGCGACCTTGGTACCTAGGCCCAGCTTCCCAATCCTCCTCTCCTGAATGAGGATGCACTGCTTCTTGATTGATTGACACTGGGAATGCCTACCCCCTTCAAGGGAGACCTCTCCACAAGGGTTATCAGAGAAAACACAGGATGCCCAATAAATGTGAATTTCAGATAAACAACGAATAACGTTTGGGTATCCTGTGCCATGTTTGCATGTATTTTTATTTACTAAATCTGGCAACCCTATCCTCCACCCACAGGGGTGTGACCTCACCTACCGCACATCGGAGGGAATATGTTACACCTCCATCAATCTAGAGCCACACACCCTGGCTTGTCCCCTGGGAATTAGAGAACTGGCTCTGTTAGGTAAGACTTTTTAGAAACCTGGCCCCAGAGCAGACTGGGGTGCTGGGGAAGGGAGAGAAAAGGCCAGCCAAATAGCATACCCTCTCCAATCTCTACTCCCTACCAGAAGCTGACTCCAAGGCCAAATATGAGGGGGGGGGGGGGAAGGCGGGGCGGTGGGAAGCAAACCTAGCTTGAGAATCTACTCATGAGCAGGCTGGGGCGAGGGCAGCCCAAGCCCAGCCAGGTCTCCGTCCAGGCTGCATCAGATCCTCTCAAAGGATATCACGGGTCACCCCTAGAAGCTCCCTTCAGATGGATTCTGCAACCAGCCCACCTCTAGGGTCTTCCCCAGTCACCCCTGGGCAATTCACAGTGGTCTCTACACTTTCTGAGGCCCCCTGATTACAGGTTTCTGGGGGAGATGCACCCACTGCCCTGCAACGTAGGAGAGGGGTGGTGCTTCCTTTCTGAGGACTTTTATTTTGCCATTATCAAAGAGAAAAATCTGTCCAGAATTTATATTAAAAGCTCCAGTAGATGCTAAGCGGCTGCTCTCCATCTGCGAGGTTCATGGAACAAGGTTAAACTGAAGCGCCAGGGGTTTAGGGTAGATTAGATATCAGGAAGGGAGTTGTGACAAGAAAGATGGTCAAACGTGAGAGCGGGCACTGCGTAGGATCGGGTTATCTCCTGATCCTGGTTCCCAAAACATGGGTTAGAGTTTGCCCAGTGGAGGGCCAGATGGTGTCTCAAGTTCTCATCTGGTCTCTCACTCACCCATTCATGCAGTTATCAAACTTATATTGAGCACATCTGTGTTCCAGGCACCGTGTTAGTGCTGTGGTTACAAAGAAATACACAAAACAGGGCTGGCACTCAAGGAGGTCACATTCTTGGGAAAATCACCACAACAGGCCAAGGTGATAACAGAGCTGAGTCTGGGGATGACAGGAGCATAGGGGGGCTGCGGCAGGAGGGTGGGGCGGGTTTCCTGGAGGCCCTGTCTGTGCCGCGTCTTAAAGGATAAGCAGAGGGTAGCCAGGAGGAGGAGAGGTGTAGCTTGGCGATTGGAGAGGGATGGTGCTCCAGGCAGAGGACCCCGCATGGACAAAGGCATGGAGGCAAGAAACAGCTGAGAATGCAGGGAACAACAGTGTGGCTGGAGCTAAAATCAGAGAGCAGCAACAGATAGGAATGGAGGGCCTGGTGGGCCTGGCATGACAAGCTGGGGGTTCTCACTGTATCCTGAGCAGCATGAGGGCTTTTAACATGTCAGAGTACCATGTCCAAGGTGTGTCTCAGAAAAGGCTCTCTGGCAGCGGAGAGGAACGGGGCTGGTCTGAAGGCTGTCCAGGGTTGGGGTATGGTGGTCTCAAGCAGACCACGGCAGCAGGGTAGAGAGCAGAAGACAATCTGAAAAATCCTTAGGAGGCAACACAGCAGACCTGGAGATGAACTGGATGTGGGAGGCAAGGCAGAGGCAGGGGAAGGTGACGTTCAGGTTTCTAGAGTCCTCAGCTCTTCGGGTTTGGAACACCAGTCAACTGGCGAGGATCACGCAAAAGAAGCGACTACGACGTCAGGGGCAAGACTATGGTTTCATTCTTGTAACCTCCAGGTGCACCCAAGTACCCCCCCGGACCCCTCAAACCCCGTCCCCAAACCCACAACACAAGTCACAATAAAGGCTGCTCTGCAATCTCCAGCCTGGCCCAGCGTCTCCCCCACTATTTCGGCCACAGTTGCATGGGTGCATCTGGACCTGGATTTGCAGAAAGAGGTCATCAGGGCCCAGAGTGGACTTTCAGTGGTCACCACGGCGACATCAAAGAGCTCACACAAAGTACACGAATACAGCCCAGTCTTAGCGAAAGCAATATGGGGGCGGAGCTCGGGTAAGGATTCCAGAGCACCTGCCCCCACTCTGGAGCTCAGCATCCTTGTCTGGCCAATGACGGGCATGTAAAGGCTACAGTCCTGCTGGGTCTAAGGATCCTGCCGAGGGTGAAAACAAATAAATGCAGCTCAGTGCTGCCGCTTACTGTTCTCCTGCCGCCATTACATACACTCAGTACCACAGAACACGGTCACCCGCAGATGCACCTCCCGGGCGCAGGGCTCTGACTGGGATGGTCGTCACTCCCCGGGACAAGGCTAATTGCCAGCAAGCACACGTCTGAACTGCAGGTAGGGAGAAGGCGGTCAGGAATTGGGTCAGAGCAGCCGCAAGGGGCGTAGCTAGAAGGAAGGAGGCGTCCTGGAGACCACCCCACTACCACTGAGTCTTTTCACATCCAGTCACAGCAGTAACGGGGCATAAGCTGTTGGGAAGATGTTCAGGCAGAGGCTGGATAACCCCTCTTGTCAGAGGAACATGAGGAAGCAGGAGAAGGAACACGGATGAGATCGGGGTCCACAAACTGGCCCACAGGCCAAATCCAGCCACTGACTGTTTTGTTACAGTTTACGAGCTAAGAATGGTTTTTACATTTTTAAATGGTTGGAAAAAATCAATCAAGAATAACAGTTGTGACAGAAACTATATGGTCTGCAAAATCTAAAATATTAACTGCCTGGCCTTTTACAGAAGTTTCTCTCCTAGACTAGAGGGCATCTGAGGTCTCTCCCACTCTGAGATGTAGACAGAGGGTCAGGGCTGCCCTGGGACACTGTCGCCGAGAGGTCACTGGCTCCTCCAGCAGACTCAGCTGCCCTCCTGGGTCCCTTGCATCCAGCCAAGGCCCCCTGATGCCACCTGGCCAGTCGCCTGGCAGCCCCTACCAGGGAAAGGGGACAGGATCCACTGTCCACAGAGGCTGGGGGGGAGGGGCAAGGAGCTGGGAGGAGAGCAGCTTGAGTCAAATGTGCTGATCCTCCTGGCTCTCTTTGGGCCTGTGCCCAGCACAGTTATTCCCAGGGGGGCAAACGCTCCCCCTAGGAACTCTGTCTGGAATTACACGGCTCTCTGAGGCCTCGAAAAATACTTCAGCAGTTCTGCTAGGCCCTGATTTGCCAGAAAGTTCCCCTGTGCCCAGCGCAACTCACAGGACTTGTCAAAATGACCTCCTTTCATGCTGCAAATCCCTTCTCAACAAGGAAACTGCTGACAGTTTCTTTTTTTTGTTAACCAAAAGAAAATTTTTTAAAGAAGAAAAAGAACCCCTCAGTTCTTGCTCTTTCTGAGGGCAGAGGAAGTCACTGGTAACCTAAACAAATGAGGCAAGGGTGTCACCTTCCAGTAGTTTCCTGGTCCGTCTCCTGGCTACAGTAGCAGGACATGAGACTGAAGAACACTCGAGGGCAACAGCCACCATGCTGGGAGCACACCCCATGAGCCAGACACTGGGCCAGGCCCTCTGCTGATACTGTCTCGGCGGTGCTGCCCGGATGGTGGTGGTCTGGGGGGGCGGGGGGGAAGTGTCAAGGGGTCCTAGGCAGAGTTCCATTTCTCAGTGCCCTGGCTTCCACCTGGCGACAACTCAGCCTGGGCTATGGGCCATGAGGGCAGGAGCCTCTGAAAAGGAAGACAAGAGGTGGCTGCGACAGTGGGCAGCACAGGGGCCTGGGGGCCTATGCTAATGAAATAATATGCATGAAAGCATTTAGCATGGTCTATGGCACATGGCAGACTTTTTTAAATGTTCATTTAACCAGATGACACCTCAATAGACAATAGAAGGAGGCATGAAATCTTCACCTTAAGGACTGAGGCTGTGGGAAAGCTTGGGTAACCTGAGTCCCAGGTGGAGAGGGGACTGGATCTCAGATGTCACCTCCTCCACACACCCACCACACCTGCTGCTGGTGATCTCTCCCTGAGCCCCTAATCAGGCCGGTGCCCACAGATGTGTTAACAACGTTCATCCCCACCATTTATTGAGCACTCATTACATGCTGACACACATCATCTCATTTAATCGTCACCACAATCCTATAAGGAGGTTCTATAGTGATCCCCATTTTACAGAGGGGAAAGTGAGGCACAGGAAGGTGTGGTAAATTGCCCAAGATCACATAGCTGGTGGTTAGAGCAACCAGGTTTGAAGTGAGTCCACATGACCGCTAAGCTCACAGGTTAACCTCCGGGCTAGAGGACCTGAATCACCCAGCTGGGTGCTGGTGAAACATATTATCCTAATAACAGCTAATGCTTGTTTAGCACTTCCTGTGTGTCGCACATTCCTGGTCTGTGTCTTAATGAGAGCTTAAAAATATAACGACAGCCATGCCACTTGCATCAGTTAGGAACTGTGCTGTGGACAGAGGCACTCACCTGTCTCCTCTATGTGTCAGCCATTTCCAGTTGTAATTGGTTTGTCATTATTGCTATGTGCCATCAAGCCAGCTCCAGCTCCTCTGACTGCCGGTGAGTGAGTGTGGTCCGCAGGGTCCCGTCCTCGACAGCCCACCTCAGCTCCTGCAGGCTCACGCCTGTGGCCTCCTTTATGGAGTCAATCGTCTCAGATTTGGTCTCCCCCTTTTCCTGCCGCCTCCTGCTTCTCCCATTACTACTGTCTTCTCCAAAGAATCCTGCCTTCTCCTGATGGGCCCAAAGCAGGAGCGCCTCACTTTTATGATCACTGCCTCCAGCGACAGTTCAGGTTAATTTGCTCTAGGACCCACTTGTTCCTCTTCCCGGCAGTCCAGGGTGTCTGTAGAGCTCTCCTCCAACACCGTATTTCAAGCGAAGCCATCTTTCCTGTGGGCCTTCCTCACTGTGCAGCTTGTGCTCTCGCACACAGTAACTGGGAAAACGAGGATGTGGAGGATCTCGGCCTTGGTCTCTGATGACACTTCCTTACACTTGATGATCTTTCCTAATTCTCCCATTGCTGCCCTTCCGAGTCTCAGGCTTCTCTTGAGTTCTTGGCTGCAGCCTCCAGAGAAATCGATGACTGAACCGAGGCGAACATAATCTTTAACAATTTCAATGTCTTCCTTGTCTACGTCAAAGTTGTGTAGTTCTTCTGTGGTCATGATTTCTGTCTTCTTGGTGTTCAGACGCAGACCTGCTTTGGCACTTTTGTCTTTTACTTTCATCAGAAGTTGTTTCAAGTCATTGCTGCTTTAATTGGTGCTTTTATAGAATAATAATAATAATAATAGTGCTGACTCTGTGCCAGGCCTGTTCGAAGCACTGTGCACATATTAACTAGGATGGGTAGTACTGTTACCCTCCCTTTGACTGACATAAGGAAACAGAGTCACTTGGCCAGGGTTCCCCAGGCTGCAAGGGGCAGAACTAGACACAACTCGAGGGGCGCGGTTCACCGCCCCGCATGCTGCCTCCCTGGGCTGCGCTGGTCCCGGTGAAGCAGGGTGCCTCCCACCCGATGACTGGGAAATGAGCAGTGCTCAGCAGATGATGGGCTTGGCTTCCTCTGGGCCCTGGAAACAGCTTACATCTCTGGCTTGCACAGATGGGTGGGATGAGAATTCCTTTGATTGAAATTTTGCCCAGGAAAGTGGTGTATTTAGTCCCAAATTCTCACCCACTGTGAGACTCCCCAACATAAGGCTTGGACAACCTTAATTGGGGCCTCGCCTTCACCAATGACTGATAACAACCAAATCAGCCAAAATTACACCCTGGAAAACAAGTGGCCACCAGCGCTCCTAAAAACTGTCAAGGTCATCAAAACCAGGAAAGTCTGAGACACTGTCACAGCCAAGAGGAGCCTAAGGACACATGATGATGAAATGTAGTATGGCATCCTGGAACAGAAAAAGGACATTAAGAAAAGACGAAGGAAATCTGAATAAAGTATGGACTTTTAGTAATAAAACTGGATCAACAGTGGGTCATTAATTGTAACAAGTGTACCATACTAATGTAAGATGCTAATAATGGGAAACTGGGTGCACTGAACATGGGAACTCTCTGTACTATCTTTATAGTTTTCCTGTAAATCTAAAACTGTTCTAAAAATACAGTGTATTATACAAAAATATATACTCGTTAATGACACTGCTTAATTTTACAGCTGTCTACTTTTTCACATTTCAATTTGTCTTAGTCAACTTGGGCCGCTGTAACAAAATGCCATATACTGAGTGGCTTGAAGACATGCAGTGATCTCTCCCAGTCTGGAGGCCGGGAAGTCCCAGATCAAGGTGCTGGCGGATTTGGTTCTCAAGGAGAGCCCTCTTCCTGGCTTGCAGATGCTGCCTTCTCACTGTGTCGGCACATGGCTGAAGCTCTGCGGTCTCCTTCTCTTCTTATAAGGGAGTAATCCCATCATGAGGGCTCCACCCTCATGACCTCATCTAAACCTAACCACCTCCCAAAGGCCCCGCCTCCTAACACCATCACATTGGGGGTAGAGCTTCATACGAATTTTCAGTCTATGGTACAATTGAATTCAATAAGAGGATATAGATGCCAAAAAAAAAAAAAAGTGGTCCCCTTGGGATGAAAGTGATCCTTCCTATCATTTGACACTTGTCAGGATGGGGCCAGCCTGGTGGTGCAGTAGTTAAGTTCACGTGCTCCACTTTGGCAGCCTGGGGTTTGCCAGTTTGGATCCTGGGCACAGACCTATACACTGCTCATCAAGCCATGCTGTGGCAGGCATCCCACATATAAAATAGAGGAAGATGGGCACAGATGTTAGCTCAGGGCCAATCTTCCTCAGCAAAAAGAGGAAGATTGGCACTGGATGTTAGCTCAGGGCTAATCTTCCTAAAACAAACATTTTTTTTTAAAGCAAAAGCTAACTTTTGATGAGGATGTGGAGAAACTGGAACTCTTGTGCACTTTGGTGGGCATGTAGAGTGGTGCAGCTGCTTTGGAAAACAGTATGGGGCTTCCTCAGGAAATTAAAAATTGAACTACCCTATGACCTAGCAATCTTACTTCTAGGTATATATCCAAAAGAACTGAAATCAGGATCTCAAAGAGGTGGCACTCCCATGTTCATTGCAGGATTATGCAAAATAGCCAAATAAACAACCCGATATCCACCAACAGATGAACACATACAGAAAATGTGGTATACACATAAGATGGAATATTATTCAGCCTTAAAAAAGAAGGCAATCCTGCCACTTGTGACAACATGGATGGACCTAGAAAACATCATGCTGAGTGAAATAAGTCCGTCACAGAAGGACAAATACTGCATGATTCCCCTTAGCTATCTAAAATAGTCAAGCTTAGAGAAGCAGAGGGTAGAACAGTGGTTATCAGAGGCCGGGGGTGGGGGGATGGGGAGTTGTTGCTCAACAGGCAGAAAGTCACAGTTATAGAAGATGAGTGAGTTCCAGGGATCCACTCTCCGGCTTTGCGCTTATAGTTAACAACCGTACTGTGCACTTAAGATTTTGTTAAGAGGGTAGATCTCATGTTAAGTGTTCTTACCACAAAAACCCAAAACAACAAAAAAAGTGAAGGGATGCAAGGAAAGTTTTGGAAGTGATAGACATCTTTATTACCATGACTATGGTGATGATTTCACGGGAATATGCCTATGATCAAATTATATACATTAAAGATGTGCAGTTTTTTATATAGCAATTATACTTCAATAAACCTGTAAAAAACAGAGAGGAAGTGATCCTTCTTGCCACACATCAAGAACGTGTGGGTGATCTCTGATCTTCACGTTGTTTCTTCCCTGAAGGATAGGTCCTACCAGCTCACCTTCATTGAGGCACGTCATGTGGGACATGGGCAGCACACTGGGCCTGGGAGCCCCCAGACAGTCTGGCTCTGTCTTGCTGGGAGCATCACTTCCAGAAGAAATGACCCGAAGTTCCTGGAGCTGAGGTTACCAGCGGCTTGTTCAAACCCAGAGATGGCACTGGCCTGGGATATGAGGGGCCCGAGCAGCCTGTTTAACAGGTAGAAGTCCTGCTCTGAGCTAAGCAGCGACTCAGAAGCACTGACCAGGAAGCCAGAGGATGACTTCGGGGATGGCGACGGGTGAGAGGGGCTCCAGGGGACACCGGGGCAGAAAGGGAGGGGACGCTCACCCCTTGCACACACTGTGGCTTTCAGCTAAAGGTCTGGAGGCTAGCCTGGGTTAGGCCAGTGCCAAGCTCAAGCGACCCTGGCAAACCAGTCTTCCCCTTTAAGACTCAGTTTCTTCATCTGTAAAATGGAGACTGCTGTGGAGATGAACTGAGAGCGTGTATTAATATTTCGATATGAAGGTAACCACCCAAAGACCTGAACAGAGAAACAGTCAAAGTAGCTTTGTTTGGGATTGGCCAGGTTGGAAGGGATGGGGGAAGGTGCTGTTGCTTTCATTTGCCCACGTGGAATCATTATGTGGATAAAACAACTGAAAGCATGTTTAAAGTCAGATGGCATGTGTGAATCTCCCAGTCTGTGTCAGCGCAGAGCAGGCACCCAGCCAGTGGTGCAGACCGTGCGCCTGGGAGTCTGAAGATTCATTCTGTCACTCAAGGCTTCCTAGGAAGGCCAAGGGGATGATGAGGATGGGAGTCTAGAAAATCTCAATGAGAGGGGTTGGTGGACACTGTTTACCAAACCCCAAAACAGCAGAGCGAGCAGATCTCTCTTCAAGTTTGAAGGAGGTGTTTGAGAACAAATTACAGCAGCTGACAAATGTATGGAGCTTGTGAATCCAAGCTAAGGTGCAGGCCGGAAATCAGAGAGGCAGGTTAGGAAGGGCTCCCAGAACTCTCACATCATGAAACCACGCATTTGTCACTGAGGGGTGCCCAGGAGGCTTGGGAGCGGCCCCAGCCTTTTGAAGCTGAAGTCTCAGAAGGCAGCTGCACTCTGCCCTCTCCGAACCCTCCACTGGCAGATCTTGGTAGCCCCCCAGGGATGTCCCGAGACAAACTGTGGTGTGACTTGGTCTAAAAAGGATGGCCAGACAGCAGCAGCGCTGGAGCTGCGAGCGTACAGGCAGACTCCGGTGAGGAAGGTGGATGTCCCTGCTGGCCCAGGACGAGCCAGTACAGATGACAGCCTCCCCAACCTACACCACCACTGCACACGTCCACCTCACCCCTACACACTCAGGCACACACCCCACCACACACACACATATACCATACACAACACATCCCAGTACACACACACACACACACTGCCGTGGAGGGGCAAGCAAAGGATATAGAGTTAGAGCCTCTGGGCTTCCATCACTGATCCCAGGCAGGCCATTTAAACTTGCTGAGCTGAAGTTTGCACAACCCTAAGTACAGACCTCCCTCCAAAGAGACATGGCAGAGAACAAATAGGGGGAAAAGTCTGTGAAAGAGCTGTGCAAATTGCAAATCAGTTTATAAATGTAAGCTGTGGTTGTTATTAATTAATGGTCAGTTCTGCTTTGGATGATATAAGATGTAATTTCTTCATCCAAGGAAACAAGAGCAAGAGGTGGCTGGGGCAGGGACAGGGTCGGGGCAGGTGCAGGGTCGGGCAGGCGCAGGGTCAGGCAGGTGCAGAGTCAGGGCAGGTGCAGAGTCGGGGCAGGCGCAGGGTCGGGCAGGCGCAGGGTCGGGGCAGGCACAGGGTCGGGGCAGGCACAGGGTCGGGGCAGGTGCAGGGTCGGAGCAGGCACAGGGTCAGGGCAGGCACAGGGTCAGGCAGGTGCAGAGTCAGGGCAGGCGCAGGGTCGGGGCAGGCACAGGGTCAGGCAGGTGCAGAGTTGGGGCAGGCACAGGGTCGGGCAGGCACAAGGTTGGGCCAGGGCGGGCAAGAGGCCAGAGCCTGGAAAGCACCCTCTGCGATGAGCTGCTGGACCAGCCTGCAGCGCCATGGCCAGAGGCGGACGTGCACCAGCCACAGGCTCGCCAGGAAGGAGAAAGGAGTCTCTCCTCAGCTAACTGACCAAGTGCATTTCTATTCTGAAAGACATTCCACCCCGCAAAATAGTGGGGTAGCAAATCCTGTCAGACAAAGATGTGAATTTCTGAACGGATGGACTGGTGACTCTGTCCTTCAGCTCTTCCTTTGTTTCTTCTGTGGCCTCCTGGCTGGGGCGCTGCCCCAGATAAGCTCTGTTTCTCAGCTGGCTCTGCTCTCCAGAAGCCGAGGGAGTCTCTGATGGAAAAGTGTGTGCCTTTGGGAAGAGAGGCTGAGACCTGGGGGAGTTTTGATTGTGAAACAGTGAGTCACTCCCTTCCTGCTGCAGTTCACTCACTGAGCGGGGAGAGGAGAAATGATTAACTCTAGGAAATCAGCTCATTTGCATGACCATTTGCATGGATGTACATAAATTATGCCTTCCTACGAAATGATATGACCATGAGTAAAGGCAAAAGAAATGTCCTTTCTGTTCTCTTCCCCATCTGCTTTTCGTCTTCCCCTCCCACCACTTTCTTAAACATACCAAACGATTTTAAGCTCCCACATGCAAAAAGTACATGTCAGTGCATATATTACAGAGATTTGCAGAATGTTTATATATTGGAGTCTCCAAAAAAGTCCTGCTTTCTTCCATCTTTTCTCCTCTATGTCACCGCCAAATGCATTTCCACTCTCTTCTCAGCAAAATGGAAAGCTTCAGATGGCAGTGTTCATTCTTCACAGAACCTAAGAATTCTTGAGCTCAAAGGGCACGTAGTGATGAACCAGACTGGAAGCTCTGTGAGGTCAGAGAAGCTGTCTGTTGGTGCCGCACTGTCTCCCAGGGTCTGTGAGTGCACAAACAAGACCCCCTTGACCATTGTGGAGAGGAGGAAACAGGCCCAGAGCACAGCATGGCGTGGCCAGATTCGCGCAGCTTGCTCTGGATACCACCAGAGCCCAGAGCTCTTTCTGCAGGACCACACTGGCCCATTATCCTGGCAAACGGGCCATTTGGGCAGACTGGCCTTTGTGCCGTAAAAGCCCCTTTCTAACAGTATTCACCAGCAGAACAGGAGCACCAGATGAGCGGGGCCTGGAGCGAGGACAGAGTCCTGCCAAGGCCCACATGGGCTGCAGTGCGTGTAGGCACGAGTCACCTGTCCCCATCAAGCTGGCTCCTGAGGCCAGCAGCTCTGAAGGCTCACAGGGGCTGGCAATCGTCCCAGGAACAGGGGCCAAGGGCAAATCACTTCTTAATTACTGCTTACAGTGCAAGTTTTTGCTTTGGCCTGGGCAGTGGCCAATCCCCCAAAACACATGGAGTCTCTTATCAGCCTGCAGTGAATTGATCCTGGGAACTGATCCTTGCCTGATCCACGATACTACTGTAACTGGAGAAGCTGCAGCAATCGCCTCCAGCCACAGGCTCCTCTCTGCGGCTGGAGGATGCCCACAGGCCCTGCACCCAAGCCCCTCTCTCCCACCCCTCCCACCCCAGCCCTTGAGATGGTGTGAGACCAGGCCCTTCTTCTCAGGGCCCTCGCCCACTCAGCCTGGTCTGTACCACATGGCCCGAGGGGCTCCAACAGGCAAGGTTCCTAAGCCACCCCCCAGACCCCGTCTGTCACACTTCAGCAGCCACAGAGCAGTTTCACAATCAGATCTGCTGTTGAGTTTTCACATACAACCCTCCAAGGCAGTCAAGAAAGGTAAAAAAAATGTTACTTTCCCCACCTTACGGTGAAGAAACTGGCTTTAGACAGTAGGACAGAAATGCATATTCAGAACCAAGAGAGAAGCTATATAAGGGTGATTAATATACCTAGCATTGGCAACAAACAACCCCAAAATCTCAGTGGCTTGACACAAGGGGTTCACTTCTCGCTCATGTCACAGTCTAATGTGAGCCAGGTGGCTTTCCAAGTGGACACTCAGGGATGAAGGCCCTTCCATCCCAGGACACCACTCTCTCTAACGTTTACCTGGGGAGGTAAATGTGAGGAAGCTGGTGAGGTGGATTTGAGGTGAGGCCAGAAATGGAAGACATCACTTCCACACACATCTCACTGGCCAGAACTAGTCATGTGATTACTAACTGCAGGAGAGGCTGGGAAATGTAGTCTTCCTGTGGGACCAGGAAGAAGAAATGGACAGGTGAGCATCCAATCACTCTGCTACAGAGGGGACAACGACACTGACTTTTATCCAAGGAGTTCCAGAGAACCAGCGCTCTGACTCCAAATGTCCAGCTCCGAGACATGCATATATTCTCTTTGGACAAAACTGAAACGTGACAGAGAAGACGAGGCCACTTGTTGGCCATCCTACCTCCTATACCAGATCCCTCCCAAACTCGCCATTGTTACCAGACATGGATCCTTCTGGATCTTTTCATACGTGCACTTAAGTGGGTGTATGTACTCACAGTGATTATCCAATTGACTTATCATCTTCTATAAAAAATAGCACTGTACTGGGGCTGGCCCAGTGGGCTCAGCAGTTAAGTTCGCACGTTCTGCTTTGGCGGCCTGGGGGTTGGCTGGTTCAGATCACAGGTGTGGACCTAGCACCATTCATCAAGCCATGCTGTGGCAGGCGTCCCACATGTAAAATGGAGGAAGATGGGCCCGGATACTAGCTCAGGGCCACTCTTCCTCAAAAGAACAAAGAAAAAAAAGTAGAACTGTACTATATAAATTATTCTGCAACAAAATCTAGCACACTTCTCCTTATAAATATCCAATGTTGTTTCCACCAGATTACACAGCCTCTCAGATTTCTACCGCAGAGTAATTCCTTGGAATAAGTATAGTCTCTAGGAAGTCTTAGCTAAAATGCAAATGCCTCAAGGCAAGTGTAAATCATGAAGCATTACTGTCGAAATCTCATCCATACCTTAGCTCAACAGCATCTGTCGCAGTAGAGCCAGACCCGAGAGGACCAGGCACAGGGCTCTTGGCTTCTCTTCTCCAGCAGCCAGCCCTTGGTCCACTGCCCAGTTTGAAGACACTCTCATCTGTATCCTAAGGCTCTGGCCTGTGTAGACAACCTCTGATCAAGCTTCTCAGGATACTGGGGATCGAGGTAATGGATCCCTGAAGGTGAAGAAAAAACTCACCCTTTCTGAAAGTGGGATTAGATGAAACCACCTTGAAAACAGCCTGAGTCCGGCCAGCTGAAGAGATGGTACTCTACGGTGATCTCATGTAGCCCTCGCAACAGCCCCTGCTACGCAGAGAGGTTGGAATGGCTTTCCCATTTCACAACGGGATACCCCAAGTCCAAGGGGGGAGGTAGCCCGCCCAAGACTGGCGAGCAAAGCCGTTCCCTCACCTGGATGGGACCCTCCTTCCCAGGTCTGGGGCCGCTGCCCGAGTGGGGCCTGTCCCAAAGCCCTAACACCTGAGGCTTCATCTACCAAGCTTCTACTCTCCAGCGCCAGACAGGGCACCAGGGATTTGAACCAAACCTAAAAACGACTCCAAAATCACCAAGCTGTGTGAACTTGGAACCAAGGTTCGATATTATTTCATTGACCTCGGAACCACATTTGGAGGGACCCACTTTATATCTCCTACTCATCCTTAAAGAGCTAACAGTCCAGGTGAGGCGGCCCTGATGTCTTCGCCTGGAATGACCTGTTCTCTGAACTCACGAGCGGTTAATGTCCCTATAATTAACGGGCCAATAAATCAGCTTCACCTCTGTCAGCTCTTCTCTGGTGTTGGGCTGCTGTTGAAATAATTTGTTGTCATAATTTCTCAGGAGCCCCTGTGCCATCTCCCAAATAGAGGGTCATCTCCTTGAAGGCAAAGGCAGGATCCCGACCGAGAGCCCCACAGACTCAGCCCGACGCCTTGCACGTGGAAGGCACTCGGCACATGCCAGGGTTTTACATCGCTTCAGCATTTTAATACCTTCATATTTAATACTTTTTTATTTTTCACCTAACAGGATAATGCCTTTTTTAAATGATCTCTCCAGCTCCTTTCATTAGCACATGTCAATCACAATATTCCATCTTATATCCTCTTAACTCTTTTTCACCAACTATGCTGAAAACATCTCATCACCGTCATCACCACCATCACCATCGCCATCATCATCATCACCATCTATCGAATGCGTGCTATTGGCCAGGCACTTGCTATAAGCAGCCAGCGTCACAGCAATGATCCCCACATTCCCTTATCCCACTGCGACTATCACACCATCACCACCCCACGCCAGCAGCTCTGCATACATTCTCTCACTGAACCCTCCCAGCAGCCCTGTGACTGCTCACATGGATGAGGTCCTCACCAGCCTACAGACGCCGTCCTCGGCACGCTACATGAAGTACATCATTTAATCCTCTATACTTCCCTATATGTACATTTTTTTCCATTTTGTAAATGAAGAAACTGAGGCAGAGAGAGGTTCAGTAACTCACGTAAGGTCTCACAGCAACTTCCGTTAGCTCTCGTCACAGTGCACTGTAATTGTTTAGTCTACTGGCTAAAAGCTCTGCTCAACTGCTTAATAATTGTTGAAACTTGGTGATGGTTATGTAGGGGTTTAGTGAAAACTCTTCTTCTGTGTATATTTGACATTTTCCATAATAAAAATTTAAAATAAAAAGTGACCTCTGTAAGCAAGAACAAAAGAACGTGATCAAAACAGGTATCAGGTCTAATTCACTCACTTGTATATCCCAAGTACCCAGTACATAGTGGGTGCTCAATAAATAGTTACTGAATGAAAACCAGATGAATGGAAAGGTTCTGTAACGCGCCTGAGGTCCCACAGCAAGTAAAGGACGTGGCTGAACAGGAGCCAAACCCGGGTGTGTGTCCCTGCCAAGCCCACCTGCATGTCACCCAGCGGACCACCTTTCCTCTTTCTTAGGGAGGGGGACGACCGCCACCAGACGGGAAGTCCTTCAGAGAGACCAGTGATCTCTGGAAAAGAAGCTCCGCCACAGAATCTTACCTGTGTCCTGGGACTCGGAATTCCCCATGCCCCCTGGAGCAGCCAGCACACCCAGCTCTGACAGTGAGAGGAATTCCTATTCGACTGCAGCGCTTGAAGATCGATAGTGGGGCTGGAGAGTTCACAGAAAGGAATCAACAAAGTCTTGATGGATATTAACAGCACGGCATGGTCATCAGCTCACTCAGCTGCTTCCCTCTGTCTGCCTCTCCCTCTCTCTTCCTTTCCCTTTTTCTTGCTGAAGCTTCACCAGGCCCCGAGACTGGCGGAGAACACAGGAGTGATGAAGCGATGGCACGCTGCAGGGTCCGCTGGAAGCCAGCCCACCCTGCCACCACCCAGACTGCCTAGGTCTAGACCCAGGGGAGCCAGAGGCAGGGAGAGCGTTCTTGGGAGGCCATGGCGACACAGAAGGCCCAGTGCGGAGCTGGGCACAGAGCAGGCGCTGGACGCTGCTCATTCCCTCCTGCCCGCCTGCCCACCTGGCTTCCCACTGTGCCACCCTGCCTCCAGAGACAGCCCCTTCATAGGCAAGGACTCAAAGTCCCTGCTAAGTGCAAAGGTGTTACCTGGCTCAGCCATTAGTCTTTCCCCACCGGCCCCAGTCCTTAGCTCAAAAAAGCTCACAATAATAACGCACAACAAGGGCCTTCCTGTATATGATCCTTGATCTCCAGGGCTTTTGTCAGTCAGATACCATCCTTTCCACTTCACAGATAAGGAAACAGAGGCTTTAGGATTAAAAGTAATGCACCAAGATCACAGCTCGCCCTGGCGGTCTGTTGGTTAAGATGGGCACTCTCACTGTCTCAGCCCGAGTTCCTTTCCAGTCAGGGAACCACACCACCCATCCGTCAGTTGTCACACTGTGGCAGCTGCGTGTTGCTGTGATGCTGAAAGTTATGTCACTGATATTTCAAATACCAGCAGTGTCACCCATGGTGGACAGGTTTCAACAGAGCTTCCAGACAAAGACATACTAGGAAAAAGGACCTGGCCACCCACTTCTGAAAAAAATTGGCCGTGAAAATTCTGTGAACAGCAGCGGAGCATCATCTGGTATAGCGCCAGAAGGTGAGAGGATGGCACAGAAAGACCGGGCAGGGTTCTGCTTTGCTGCCGGAATGGACTGATGGCACTAACAACCACAAATCAAGATCATACATCTAGTAGCTGGTTGAGCCCCTGCCACCTACCTGGGAGGGAAAATTCAGGTGGAGGGAAGGAGGGCAAAGTTAGGGGTGCTGAGCCTTGAAGGGGAAGAGGCGGGCAGAGGATGCCTTGGGAAGGCACCGAGGGTAAGAGGAAGGAGGTGGAAGTACAGGAGGTCAGGGGCTGTTCTGTCTCCAGCCACAAAGCAGATAGTGGCTCAGTAGGGGGACTGGCCCACCCTAAGATTCTGCCCTTGTCTGGGTACCAGGGTGGGGGCCGGGAGCATGGGGCAGCAGCTTGCTATAAAAACTAGACGGCGACTGTGACATTTGCACTTGTGAGAGACTGTGCGGATGGATCACTGTCTATGCAGATCACGGGGAGAAACACCACCTTTAGTAGACCCCAAGAACAGCACAAAGTGGGGTCGGGAATGGGGGATGTAAAGAGGGAGAGACTGGACATTCCAGTTCCAGTTTGGTCAAGGGGCTTTGTACCAAAAGACCCCGGCCCCTCACTAAACACGGGCACCGTTTACTGAGTATCTCACTTGTCTGGCACAATCTTAAGCAGCTTTTAAGGGAAATGGCCTCAGCCTTATCATGGAGTTGAGGAACCTCAGTGCACTGGTCTGATGACTCCTCTCGGAGGACACAGTTGGTGGGTGATGAACTCAGAAGCCAAATCCCGGTTGCTCTGGCCCCAAAGCTATGAGCTGCCCCCTCCTCGAGTCCTGGTCACAGCAGCGTGAGGCTCTGCCTGCTCCTGGATGTCCGTGAAGCAGGCCGCTCTAAGGCTGCCCTGCCCCTGCCCTAACTCTGAAGTCTTCTCCCGGCACTCGGCCTGATCCCGCAGACTGTGACGGGGACAACTCACCCTTTATTCCCTCCTTTTTGTGCACAGGTGGTCTCTCCTTAAGCAGACTAAATATACAAAAATCCAGACTTAGAAAAATAAAAAAATTGCAAGACAAGAGAGTCGGAAAGTATTCACGTAATCAAAAGGCTTCTCTGTTTTTATGGGAGTCCCCAAGGACATTCAAAAATAAGACTCAATTTACAAAATTCATTTGACGCTCAACTTTTCAGGAACATGATTATTGTCATTTTATAAAAGAACAAAACAGCTCTCTTTCCTGGCTTTCCTCCTGATACTGACATGCCAAAGAGACTCCGCGTTTGCTAAAAAAATTATTTACTCTACAAAAATGTTCTGGCAACTTTGCTTACAATGTCTCTTTAGTGCAATGTTCAAATAAACTTTTGGAATTTCTGCATTGCGAAGGCAAAATAGCAGGGGAAAAACAGCAAACTTAAAAATGCTCTGACAAGATCAATGAAATATATTTTAGACTTTTCCTTCTTCTGGGGTCTGAACACTTAACGTTTTTCTCCCTCTGGGTAATTTTTCAACTTGAAATTCTATTATTGATTTTGCTCTAGGCTATATTGAGGTACTACTCCTTTTAAAACTCAAATTTATTTTAATTTTGATATCTTGAAGATAGCAAAAAGACAAGACTAAACTGTTTCTTGTCTTCTCTAAGTTCAACCCTCTCCAAGCCCCCCTGTACCACCTCGTAAAAGACACCTACAGAGGATGGGCGTTCGCAAAATGAAGGTCGCCTTCCCTTGCGTTAATATCGTGCTGGCTGACGAAGGGCTCCCTATGCATAATACACAACATGACCGTATTCCCATAAAGGACAGAAATGCTTTCTACTTATCAGACTAACATAGTATTTATTCATTAATTAATCTCGGATTAAATACTTGGCTATTTATTATGGTTTCCAATCTTGCCAATTAGTTAAATGGCAAAACCACATCTCCCTGCAGAGGGTCGCTGCTCTGGGCAATCAGAAGAGAAAGAGAACGTCATTCATAGGAAAGCTCGCATAAAAGGGAGGGAAGGGAAGGGGGGGAGAGGCAGCTTAGCTTATGTAACCGTCTGATCTAACTTTGAATCTAGATTAGAACTTGAATCATCTTCTTCTCTTTTTCTTTTTCTTTCTTTCTTCTTCTTTTTTTTTTTTTGTTGGTGAGGAAGATTGGCCCTGAGCTAACATCTGTGCCAATCCTCCTCTACGTTGTATGTGGGATGCCACCACAGCGTGGCTTGATGAGCGGTGTAGAGGTCCACGTCCGGGATCCGAACCCGCCAACCCTGGGCCACCTAAGTGGACTGCACGAACTTAACCACTATGCCACCAGGCCAGCCTCTAAAAAAACTTGAATCTTCTAACATCCATCTAGCTCATCTTGGCCCCCAATTCCACTGAGCCGACCAGGAGGCCAAATAACACCTCCAAGAGAACCATCTGCATTACCTAATAGTCTGGAGAGCCAAGAAGGATACATTGTGAGAACAAACATTCTATTGACAAGGACCTTCTGCTTTTCTAAAGTGCCTTTATATGCACTAATCCCCTGGATCCTCACAATAATGCTGAGAAGATGCAGGGTCATGATAAGGACTTCGGAGCCCCCTGCTCCTCAAAGTGTGGTCTTTGGGCCAGCAGCAACAGCACTGCCTGGGAGCATTTTAAAAACGCAGAACTCTGGGCCCTACCTTAGACCTACAACTCAGAATCTGCATTTTAACAAGATTCCTGGGTATTTCTGTGCACACTGACATTGAGAAGCACTACTCTAGTATCTAGAGCTCAGAGACTGTTTTATTCATCTCTGTATTCCAAAGTGCAGTGTCAGTTAATCCCTGAAACCCAAGAAATGTTAGCTGGACAGATGATAGACAGACAGACAGACAGGCAGGCAGGCAGACGCCCAGACAATTAAATGAATAAACGAGATGCAATTAAATAAATAAACGAGATGCATTTGGGGACACAAAAATGTCAAGTGATCAAAGTCACAAAGAAGTGGACCAACTAAAATCCAGGTCATCTCTAGACTCATTCACTTTCCATTTTTTATTTCAAGGTGAAGAAAGTGGGCTCCAAAGCCTAACAGGAGTCCTCTGTTTTAGAACGTGCCTGGGCGGAAGAAGATATATAACCAGCCACACTGCAGAGACGCCATCCATCCTCCTTCCGTCAACTTTTCAGATCACTGGGTCATGTTTACAGAGTATTTTTCACAGTCCAATTCAATTAAAGAAGCCACTTTACGTATGGAGGAACCAACAGACTCAATGGGATGTGCTTGTTTTTCAACCAGCACATTGGAAATCAAGTCACTCTGAGTAAAAGAAGTCAGGAGGAAGGTCTCTGCCCACCCAAGATAACCGACTCTATTTTGATAAAAGTGAACACGACAATACTTGGGAGGATGTAAATGTAGTCTTCGCTCTGAGTGCGCTCTGCAGCCTGGACACATCCTTCTGCCCTTTCCCCTGGCATCAGCAAGAACGCGGAACGCGCTGACCCGAAAGGGCAGAGCTTCACTCCGAACCCGCCCTTGCCAAGTGGAAAATCCTACAGCTCCTGGCTCCTGCACATCCACCTTCTGTCGTATCCAATTCATCACCTGCTGTCGGACGGGCCAGGAGACTGCAGTCTCCAGGGATGTAGAACCATGACCTTCGGAATCCGGAGCTTCAGAGGGGCTTTGCGAGATCTTCTGGCTCCAGCTCCCTCCTGAGTGCACGTGAAAAGCGAATGTCAACAACCCAGGACAAAGTCTCCTCCATCAGAAGCCCACAGATGCAATTTCCTTTGGGAATGTGTTTTCTGCTCCTCTAAATTGGAAGCCCTAACCCTTTTTTGAGTCACGGACACCTGTGAGAAACTGATGAAAGCTATGGCCCCCTCCCCCTCCCAGGGAAAACGCACATAAATCCTTTTTGCTTTCAATTTCAAAGGAACTTCTTGAGAGCTATTCATGGAGTCTCTAGGGTCCAGAAATTCTAGGTTAATCATCCCTGATAGAAATGCAAGCTTTCAGCCTTTGCTCTGGTCTGCTAAACATGACTGTGCCTCATCCAATGTTAATACCAACAGGAGTTGTTTTAAATCTTTTGCCTAAAAGTGATTCAAAAACTAGATAGGAGAGGATTTATACAGAGTAGAAACTATACAGGTTATGATGAGAAAAACCTGAGTTTGAGTCCCAATTCTTCATTTAATACCTCTGTGTCCTTGTCAAAGACACTTAATCTCTCTGAATATCCTTTTCTCATCTGAAAAACAGGAATGATCATACTACTTCATAGATTGTCAGAGAATGCATGAAAAGTGACTACTACGTGTTGTGCCTGGGTGCTTAATAAATATTATTTCATTCTCCCTCCCTCTTTTTTCCTTCGCCTTAATGAGAACTGACAGACTCCCCAAGCACACTTCTTACCCTGAAATACTCTGAATCCCGTTTGACTCGTTCCTTTGTGTTAAGACATTGATGGGCTCTGTTAAAAATCCACCCAGGCCAAGAGGGTAACACCCAAATCATCTGTCCAGAAACAGTGGTTTAGCACTTCTGTCTACGTGCTAGCCACTGGGGGAGGAGCTGTGGGACGTTCCTCAAGTGGCCTTGAGTCCTGTTGGTGAAATGAGGATAACCCCATAAAAAGACAGTAACGACACAGGTTGTGGGTACTCGGTGTCAGGTGAGCCACTCAGACGACGAGTGTCGATGGTGAGGGGCCTCCGAGGGCTTGGTGATCAGGAGCCTGTGCTCAGAAGTCAGGCAGATCTAGGTTTGAAGTCTGCTCCTTCTACTTATCATCTATAATTTACAGGGCAAGTTCAGCTTAGTCTCCTTGTCTGAGAAAAACAAAGAACAGCAACAATAAAACCTACTTCACAGGGTTGTTGCGCGGATTGAATGACATGCTTACGCAGAATGCCTAGCATAGGATGCGACCTCCAGAGCACTTAATAATTAAGGCCATTCTCACTCCTCTGTGGAGCGTGGGTGACGGAGGAGGCTTCTGGAGGAGAGTGGCTAACAGGCACGGAAGAATGGAGAGAATTCAGACCAGGAAGGGAGGTGAGGAGTGACAACAGAAACAGGAGCAGAAGGGCTCCCATCAACCTCACCCATTGTCATCACTGAGGTTATCCATCCAAATTGGGCAGGCCTGGGTGGTCCTACAGGGAGGTCTCTGAGGCCCCAAGGTGCACCATGAGAACCTAGAATGAGGGAGCAGGTATGGGCGCACAATGGGAGAGTGAGCTCCCCTGGGCTGGGGTGGGAAGACAATGGGGCCCAGCAACACACACAGGAATTTTCCCGGGCTTGGGCCTCTGACAAAAGTTGAGTTTCTTAAATCCAAATTGCTTTAGTGGCTACTTTTTTGACAGTTACAGACTATGTGCTCAATAAATACTTATTGATTGACTGATTGCTCCCTTGGCTAACGTTGCTGGGAATGAAACCACCTGCGCAGCGTCTGTAGCACAGCGTTATGAACTGCCCGTCTCCCGGCCTCTCAGGGACCGGCGTGTTGTGAGTCCCAGCAGGGGCTTGGTGCCCGCAACAGCAAAAGGCAGCTGGACAGGTGGCTCTGGCCCCAACCAACTAGAGGAATCCATGTGTCACAGTCCAGATTCTCTAGAAAATTGCCAATCCTCTGATTGACCTCCACCGCCAAGGGCTCTGCCTCACTAAAGAAGGGACAATGAGGAGGTAGACGTGGTCAGAGAGAAAGATCTGGAGCAAGGACACCTCCCTCCTGACACCTATCCTCAGCAAATACGACAGATACAGACAGAATCTACTCAAACATTCATGACATCACAGAGGGAGGAGACAACTGGGGCGGGGGAGGGGGAGGCCTATATTCTAGATGGATACTTTAAAATTCTGCTAAGTCTCCAAGGCCCAGAGGAGCCAGATCATTAAAATCTTGTCTTTGCGGGCCAAGAATAGCTCAAGATTTATGCCCCACATCGGACAGTCCTCCCCCGCCTGGATGCTGCCCCTGAGCAAGCAGCGCAATCTCACCTTGGCTCAGAGCAGCTCCTTTCCTGGGGTTCATAGGCAAAGACATTCTAATCTACAGAGGGGCCAGATCAGCCCTGTCCACGGAAACGGGGCAGTCAGGGAGCAGTCAAGGCCAAATCTAACACCCTTTGTAAAAATGAAGCCAGGACAAAACAATGAACCCCCAAGAACGCGCTCACAAGAAACCCAGATGCTCAGGGTCTCTCTCAAGGCTGTGAGTTGCGGTGGGAACTCTAGCCGTGTGACATGAGCAGGTTACTTAACCTCTCTGAACTTCGGGTTCCTCATCCGCAAAATGAAAGTAATAAAAGTACCTAGCTCATATGACGGTTGTGAAAATTAATACAGGGAATGTTCACAAGACAGCGCCTGGACCCAAATGAGCATTCAACAGGAATTGTTGATTTTAAGGTAGGCATCTCTCCAAATATGGGGAAAATCAAGTAAGTGAAGGAGTGTGCAAGTAACAAGAACATTCTCTAGGAGGTGGTCCTCCTAGGGTTGCTGGAGGGACCAATGGAGAAACTGTGAGGGGTGAAGCAGGTCCTTGGAGCATCTCTCCTGATGCACCTAGAGCAACATCTACGGTCAGATAAACGGGTTTCCAAAACTGGGCTGCAGTGCTGCCAACAAAAGACGACGTCCAGCAGGTCAAAGAGCCTCCATCAGTTATGGACAGAGCAGCTGCTGCTTCTGGAAGCCCCTCTGCTCTGTGAACACCCTCAGAACTGCTTCACCATAGGGACACTGGCACGAGTGATGGCAATACTAGCAAGGTATTACTTTTGCAACGCACAGAGTAAAGACACTGAGAAGTCCTGCAGTAAAGAAATGCCAAACTTGCCTGAGCATGGAACTGTTTCGTTTTTGGTGGAACACCATGGAACACACTTTGGTAACCCCACTTTAGAGCTCCACGCAGAAGAGAAAGCCCGGTTGGGAGGCCCCACTCTGCTGCTAATTCAGCTGTTAGTTCTTGCTCGGTGCCTTCATTTTCCCATCTCCAGGACTCCTTGCTTCTAGCCCACCAGACCTCGCCGAGACCATGAGAGATAGCCAGGCCAACACCGGACACTGCAGCAAAAAGGAATGCAAGACCAAACCCAGGTCCTCCAGACAGATGACCACACACAGAGGAGACGCTCAAGAACGGGGATCTGGAAGGAGCGGAGGGAAAGGGAGATTCTTGGCCTCTCCCTGGATTACTGCTCTCCGTGCTGAATCTTAAACTCCTAGTTTACTTTATTAACATGGCTTCTTAGAAAAATCATCATAATCTCACCAGCTAAAGGTAATTTCAAAACTGTGTACAACTTGGTGACTATCCTGCCTGGCATTTTTGGTATGTAAATATGTATTTTCTAACCAAAATGACATAATACAATATGTACTGCTGGGTAATCTGCTTTTTTAAAATTAATCATATTAATATATACATTTTATTCTGCGTACTAATACATAATGAATACTAACATTGTTTGCTTTTGATAATGTTCAGAGAATCTTAGCTTTCGGTAGGTTAAGGCCCTGGCTGAACGAGTTGATAAATATTCTGAGTACTACCCCTGTCAATGAGGTATTATTAACCCCATTGTTTAGACGAAGCAACTGAGGCCAGGAAGGTGCCACAGGAAGGTCGTTCGAGTTGTGGGGAGTGGACTGGGGCCCAGAGCTGAGGTCTCCGCCTCCTGGAAGAGTGAATATTCTTTCTTTCAGGTTGTTTCTCTGAGTCTTGGGACTGAAAAAGCATCACAGGTCAGTTCATATTTGTTCTTATTACATAACATCAGGAGCTAAGAATGAGTCGGCTTCACGTTAACTGCCTCCTTTAAATTTTAGGGTACCATTTCCTCCAAAAGCCAAACGGAATATTATTTCTCCCATTGGATTATATATGAAAAAGTCTACTAAGCTTTCCTCATTTAAATGCCCCAGGACACCTTTTGGTGGCCATATGGGGCCGTGGACAATCTCTCCTGCAGAGGCAAGCTGCTCGCATCTGCACGGAGAGCCGCTGCCGCTCCAGCGGCTCTGAAGGAACCTGCCCCGTCCTCCACAGCCCTCCCCACCCATCGCTCCTCTTCCTTGTGCAACCGCCTCACAGCAGAGCACAGGATACTGTCTGGTAACCATGCTCCAGCTGCATTGTAAACAACAGCAGACCACAACGGCTTCTGCCACCGTTATTGCATCGCAAATAAAACGAATGGAAGAATTTAAGGAAAAGAAAGTCCTGCAGAAAGATTAGCACAGAGACGGTGAAGCAGAAGGGGAAAACAATCACTCCAACCACCTCATGAACATAACTACGGTCAGTCATTGAACCCACAGATGGTGGCCTGTGTGCAGAGCAATCCAGGACTGGGGACTAGCTCACCTCTCTCTCTGCCTTCTTCCAGGGGCCCCACGGCTCCCAGGATCAAAGCTGTGTGTGCGTGAAGCCAAATACCCAGATTTTTATAAAGCATTTCCTAATAAACATTCTGCATCCCAAGCAACTCAGCTTATCCCCCCAGGAAAGGCGCATCTCTGGTGTGGAATGCTGACCAGCCTGACAACAGGATGACAAGAAGAGAATCCAGTGGTAAGCAACAGCTTCCCTCAGTCTGTAAGCCGTTTCAGGAAGCCTTGTGCCCTCAGGAACCCAGGACGTCACCCCCATTCCTGCCAACCCATCTGTGGCCTGCCGGCGAGCTCTCAGTGTGTGACTGGCTGCGGACGTCATCCGGGCTGTGTTCCTAAGATCCTCTGGCCTCCCAAAGACTTCCTGAGCCTCAGATGAATGGGCGCAAATAGCCGAATGCATCCGGTTTGGATTCAGGAGCACAAACGCCTGAGTTAGCGTTAGCTGCGGCAAACTTCCTGGTTCAGTCTTGGCAAAACAAACTCACAAAGCAACTGAAGACTGCTTGCGAGGGTTAGCAGATTTCACTCCCATAGATTGAAACAGTAGAAACGGCCAGGAGCCCCAGAGGATTTTGCTTTTATAGGCACCATATTGCATATTGTGAAGGAGCCACTATAAGTTGCTATAAACCCCACATTTTCAGGAGCTCTGTTAACTCTGCAGGGCCCCAGGCCGACCTTTCCTGAGCGAGTCTGAGGAGGGACTTTAAACAACTGTCTCAAGTTGATGGTCTCCTTGAAATGACACGAGCTGGGTCTTCCTCCATCTTTATTCCTAGGAGGTGCGAAGTCCATACGGGATGCTCAGCAAACCTCATCCGAGCACGTAACGAAAGTTCGGACCCGCCTGGGGCTCAGTGACTATCATGGAAGGAATGAATGAACGGGCCCTCAGCTACTGCTCCAGCTGCTGTCTGCGCTTCCGTGTCTCCCAAATCTGTATCTCCGGCCCTCCGCCAAACTCCTCCTCGCTGCCAAAGCCATCACCCCAGTGGCGGCCAGAGCACATGACGCTGGGACACCTCAGGCTGGACACGTCTGAAAAGGAACTCATGACCTTTCTCACCGCCACCCACCCACTTCTGGCCCCCCCCAAGCGGGGCCCCCCCCCTCCGGCCCCCCCCCCCCCGGTCCCCGCGGCCCGGTCCCCCCCCCGTAGTGCCCCCCCCTTCTGGCCCCCCCCACGTAATGACCCCCCACTTCTGGTCCCCCGTAGGCAGTGACCCCCACTTCCTGCTCCCCCACGCAGAAACGCAGTGACGCAAGGACTGGGCTCCTTACGCTGTGCCTACATCCTCCCTGCCCCTCGGCCCGCGGTGCAGTCCCTTGTAGGGCTGGGAAGTAGTTGTCAGTCAGTCCCCCTTCCGCATCGCCGCCACTACTTCCCTCAGGCTCTCCTCGCATCCCAGCTGAATCACCCCCTCTCGTTGCCTCCAGGATCTCTGTCACCACTCCTTCTCCACATCCCTGCGTGGGCGTTCAAAGCCACTGTGCACCGTAACCCCAGGAGATCTTTCCGAGATGCGAACGGGAGAGGCCGCCCCACGCCTCCAGCACGCCCGCCCCAGCTCTCCTCTCCTCCCCAGCGACGCTGGCTCCTCGCGAACTGGAGGGAGCGCTGCTGACGCCCCTCGCGGAGGGCTCTGGAGGCTGCCCTCTCTTTTCTCACCTTTCCTTTTCAAAGGCACAGGGCCACCCAGTGACAACCTGTGTTCCCTTTGGTCTTAGGACATCATGCTTTTGCCTTTTCCCAAAAGTAATTTTTTCTTTAATTGTGGTAAAATATACGTAAGGTAAACGTTACCATCTTAACCATTCTAAGCGTTTGGTTCAGTGGCATTAAGCAAACACATTGTCATGTTGCCATCACCACCATCCATCCCCAGAACTCTTCACCTCCCCAAACTGAAACTCTGCATCCATTCAACAGTGGCTCTCCCCTCCCTCCCCCAGCCCTGGCCACCACCATTCTACTTCCTGCTGCCATCAATCTGACTACTCTAGGTAACTCATATAAGTGGAGGCACACAGTATTTGTGCCTTTATGACTGGCTTATTTCACTGAGCGTAATGTTCTCATGGCCCATCTATGCTGTAGCATGTGTCAGACTTTCCTTCCTTTTTAAGGCTGAATAATATTCCATTGTGTGTATATACCACATTTCGTTTATCCACTCATCCATCAATGGACACTTAAGTTGCTTCCACGTTGTGGCTATTGTGAATAATGCTGCTATGAACATGGGTGGACAAATATCAGTGTGAGTCCCTGCCTTCAGTTGTTCTGGGGCATAGACCCAGAAGTGGAATTGTTGGACCATATGGTAATTCTGTTAATTTTTTGAGGAATCATCATACTGTTTTCCATTCTAATGTAATTTTTACATCCATCTCACCGATTGACTCTGAGCATGCGGGAGGACAGACCCCAACACCCAGAGAAGCAGCTAAGGTACAAGTTGCTACAAGTTCATTAAGAGGCCCTAGAAAGAGACCTCTCAGGACGAGTCTCCACGAGAAAAGTGAGTGCCATCCTAGCCCCCACAGCACCAGTAATGCTCCTCTCTCCTCTTGTCTTACGATGGGCTTGTTCCAGTGTGGAAGGAGATGGAAACTGGGCGGGAGCTGTGAAGTACTACAAAGGGAGAGACGCTTTCTCATAAATAAGCCACTTGAGGGCTTAGTGAAAGATGCTCAGGCCCTGTTTCTCACGGTGTCTGGCTGACGTCATAACATCAACAAAAATCTCTGACTATGCTGTAAGCCAGGCCTAAGGAACAAAGCTTCTGAAAAGGGGGATTCTAGACCTGGCAACCCCCTCCAGGTGCTCTCCATTCCAGCCACAGCGAATAACCTGCCGCTCCCAAACATGCCATGTCCTCCCTCCAGGTCTCGGCATGTGCTGTTCCTCCCACCCCGCAGCCACCTATCAGTCTCCTATTTATGCTCAAGGATTTCATTCCAGCATCACCTTCTCAGGGAGACTGCCCGGCCCCCAGGCACAGCCCTCCTCCAGGCTCCGAGCAGGTTGGCACATCTTCATTGCTACACTGCTTGCTTTTCTTTTTCATCATCCCCACTGAACTGTGTCTTCTTTTATTGAAATGACAGTGTTTCTCATCTCTGTATCCTCAGTGTCTAGCATGGGACTGGGCACACAGCTGAAGCTCTGCAAGTACTTCTGGACGGGCAAAGGATATTTCCAAAGCAGGTTTTGATGACAATAGCATTGGTAGTAGTACTAAGATAGAGTTCTCTACCTCGCATTACTGACATTTGGGGCTGGGTCATTCTTTGTTGTGGGTCCTGTGTGTTGTAGGATGTTGAGCAGCATCCCTGAGCTCCACCCACCGGATGCCAGTAGCACCCCTCCTCCCACTTGTAGCAACCTAACTGTTTCTAGACTTTGCCAAATGGCCCTTTGGGGGATAGTGGGGCATAATCACTCCCAGTTGAGAACCTCTGTACCAAGTTGCTGTGCGATTATTCAGGCAGGGTTTGTCCTCCCAGGGACCTTCTAAAAGTGCAAGGCCTGGATGCAGATCCCAGACAATGTATGAAATCTCATCAGAAATATTCACAACATTATCATCTCGTGAATGATTTATAACTTTATATATCTTATGAATAATTAAGAAATGTGCCTGGGAACATCTTCCAACAGATCATCTGGTAGGAATCTTAAATCATTTGCCATAAGATATTGACCCTGGTCTGACTCATTATTTACAAAAACCTCACTCAAGCCTGGGATGAAGAGATGCCGCATCAAAATGGTTCCACCCAGAATCTTTCTTAAAGAGCTTAGAAAAGTTTGCGGGGAGGGGAGCAAAGTCCCTGCAACAAAAGTTTATCGTGGCCATTCAAACTTTCATGTGGGAGACATTTCACCCAAGGCCTGTTTAACAAAAGGCAATGGAGAGGAGAGAAAGATCGGGAAGGCCCAGGACTCCAGCACCCAGGGAAAGTGTGTCCTCATCAGAAAGAGGCAGGGGAACACTGCCTAAAATCATCTCACAGTCTTAGGAGAGATTCGATGAGATGAGAGGAGCAGAGTGCTCAACACAGGCTCCACATGTGGGAGAAGCTCCATCCATAATGGTCTCCTCTGCACATCTTCCTGTGCCGAGAAAGGAGGGAAAAGAAACAAATCCAGAGCAGGGAAGTATCAGGAAATGAGCTGCTCCTAATCTGTAAAACTGTGTGGTTGGACTAGATTATTCCCCCAGTCCCTTCCATCTCTCAAGACTAGCAGGACTCCGCCACCCCCACACCATCTCAAAGGTCTCAGGCAGGGGGGTGAGGGCTGTGGTTCCTGAACTTTATTGAGCAGAAGAATCATCAGGGATCTTGCTTAAAATGCAGATTTGGGGACCCTGTCCTGAGAGATCTTAATTCAGCCCTTCTGAGCAGGACCCAGGTGCTGCATTTTCTACAATGGGCCCTCCACACTAGCACGGGTACGACAAGGACCACCCCAAGAAATGCTGCCCTAAGTAGGAGAGCTGGCAGAGGCTGCACCCACAGAGGGCTGCCCATGCTTCCCAACACCTGGGTGCCCTGTGGCTACAGTCATTAACACAAGATTTCAATTCAGTAACACCATACACAGCTGATGTTCAGTCAGAATGGTAAGTAGGAGTTACCTGTATTTTCCATATTGCTATAAATCCAAATGTTCAAGACTTTAGCAATAACGTTGCTCTAATGGTGAGGTAGCTCTCTAACTTTAGTGTAAAGAAGACTTACCTGAGAAGAAAGGATCAAAAATACAGATTCTTGAGATCTACCCCTAGAGAATCCAATTCAGTAGATAGAGGGGTCAGGACCCTGTGATTTTAACAAGCGCTCTAGACAACTGGAATTCTGGAGGTCGGAAGACCATGATGCAAGACACACCAACACAGCCACAAGGGCCTCTCGCTAACCCCTAGCTCCATGGATCATGGAAGGAGCTGCACGACAAATTTTAGGTGCTTGGCAAGGCTGCCAGAGGCCTGAGAAACATGTGGCCTTGAGCAGGAGCATCGCTGAGAGGCCCATTTCTTGGGACGCTGACAGACACAAGTTCTAGAGAAAGTCAATGAAAGAAATCCTGAGCCCGCCCAGAGTTGAGCTGGAAGAGGCTGGGAGAGGGCGGGCCTGCATGCACACCGCCGGATCCCTGGCGCTCAGCAGCAGCAGCCCAAGTTCATGCCCACAGAGCTTCTGGTCCTGTCGGCGATGCTGCATCCCAGTGGTGCACGCAGCAAAGGACACAACTTGGGGCAGAGGGTCGGTGCCTCCACTTGGTAGAAGCTCCTTCCAGAATCAAGGACAAGCTACTTCCCTGCCCTCCTTGGCTTCACATGATCACCTGGCCTATCTGTCTCTTCCCATCCTTTTCTCTCATTGTCCTCCAAACTCATGCTCCAGCTAGTCACTGTCCTCAATAAGTGGTCCTCTCTTATCCAATGGAGCCTCCACATCCAATGGAGCAAGTCCATCTGTCTCCTCCTGGACCACATACCCATCAAGGCCAGCCTCCCACGAGGCAGAGGCCTGATCCAAGAGGCCCTCCGCTGCCATCACCTTCTCCCCAGGAGCTTCAGCGGAGACCATGTCTTGTCTATTCAGACCAATGTGGCCCTTAACATAACGCTTTTCTAAAAATTAATTAATTAATATTTTTTATTGTGGTAACATTGGTTCATAACATTATATAAGTTTCAGGTGTACATTGTTATATTTTGACTTCTGTGTAGATTACCTCATGTTCACCACCCAAGGACTAATTACCATCCATCACCACACCTGTGTGCCTAATCACCCCTTTTGCCCTCCTCCCTCCCCCCTTCCCCTCTGGTAACCACCAATCCAATCTCTGTCTCTGTGTGTTTGTCGTCCTTTTTATCTTCTGTTTAGGAGTGAGATCATATGGTATTTGACTTTCTCCCTCTGACTTATTTCACTCAGCATAATACCCTCAAGGTCCATCCATGTTGTCGCAAATGGCTGGATTTCATCCATTCTTATGGCTGAGTAGCAGTCCATCGTGTATAAATACCACATCTTCTTTATCCATTCATCCCTTGATGGGCACCTAGGTTGCTTCCGAGTCTTGGCTATTGTGAATAGTGCTGCAATGAACATAGTGGCGCATGTATCTTTACGCATTTGTGTTTTGTGTTCTTTGGATTAACATAATTCTTGTATTATTCTCCGAATCATTTGTGAGTCTGAATCTTCTCACTCATCGGAACCACTGAAGGATACAGCTAGGGATATGCCCTCCTAACTTCCCCACAGAATCCAGGCAGGGGCTGGATCCACAGCAGGTGCTTCAACAAATCCTTACTGATTTGATCTGCCCCCCTTCCCCTTCCCAACCAGTCACTGGAGACAAGCAGCCACATGTAAGGCAGCACACAGTGGAAAGTGGAAGGAGAGGGAACTTTGATGTGGACCGCGGGTCCTCATTCCAGCTCCACCTCCACTGTGCAGTCTGTGGCCAGTTACCTCACCTCTCAGAGCCCTGATTCTCTCATCCTTAAAATGGGGATGGAAACTCACCAGCAAAACAAAGAACTTGATTCAAAAATGGGCAAAGGACTTCAAAAGACATTTGTCCAAAAAAGATGTAGGAAAATGGTCAATAAGCACATGAAAAGATGCTCAACATCACTAATCATTAGGGAAATGCAAATATAACCCACAATGAGAAACTACCTCACACCCATCAGAATGGCTACCATCAAAAAAACCCCAGAAAATAAGAAGTATTGCCGAGGATGTGGAGAAATTGAGAACTTCGTGCACTATTGACGGGAACGTAAACCAGTACGGTTGCTGTGGAAAACAGTCTGGAAGTTCCTCAAAAAATTGAAAACAGAACTACTATATGATCCAGCAATTCCACTTCTGGGAATATATCCACAAGAATCGAAATCAGGGACTCAAATAGATATTTGTCCACCATGTTCACAGCAGCATTATTCACAATAGCTAAAATGTGGAAGCACACCAAGTGTCCATCAACAGATGAATGGATACGCAAAATGAGGTATACACATACGATGGAATATTATTCAGCCTTAAAAAGGAAGGAAATTCTGACATAGTCTACAACATAGATGAACTTTGAGGATATCATGCTAAGTGAAATAAGCCAGTCACAAAAAGACAAATATTGCAAGGTTCCATTCATATGAGGTACCTAGAGTAGTCAAAGTCATAGAGACAGAAACTAAAATGGTGGTTGCCGAAAGCTGGGGGGATGGGAAATGGGGAGTTGTTCTTTAACAGGTATAGAGTTTCAGTTTTGCAAGATCTAAGAGTTATGAGATGGACGGTGGTGATGGCAGTACAACAAGGCATTTAATACCACCGAGCTGTACACTTAAAAATGGTTAAGATGATAAATTTTATGTTATGTATATCTTACCATAATAAAAAAAAAAAATGGGGACAGCATAGATGTTCTCATAAAAATTAAATGAGATGACGTGGAAGTATCTAGCACACACCAAATGTTTCCTCCCCACTTTCTCTTCCCTTCCCTTCCTCTGGTCATAGAAATCTACACACCCGCACCTCACAGTTCTAGCAGGTGAGAGACAGAGTGTGGCGGCCAGCCCACCGGCCTGGGATTCAGGTGGCTGGTGTTCTGACGCAGGGGCTCCCCATCTCAGAGTTTCAGGGTCCTCAGCAGTGAATGACAGGAGGCCCCTACCATCTCCGAGAGACCAGAGATTCTCTGATCCCAGAGCCCACCGCCCCTCTCAAAGGACAGTCAAGGATTTCTGGGTGACACTGTCCCCAGCTTGTGACTTCCAAGGCACACAAGTTTGGTACATGCTACCCATGTGTTATGGGTTCAATTGCGTCCCCCAAAAAGATACATTGCAGTCCTAACCCCCAGTACCTCGGACTGTGACTCTATCTAGAAATTGGATCTTTACAGAGGTAATCAAGTTAAAATAAGGTCATTAGGGTGGGGTGTAACCCAATATGACTGGTGTCCTTATACAAAGGGGAAATGTGGACGCAGAGACAGACACACACACAGGGAGAGGCCAGGGGAACATGAAGGCAGAGATAAGAGTGATGTGTCTACAAGCCGAGGAGTGCCACAGACGGCTGGCAAACCACCAGAAGCAGGAGAGAGGCCTGGAGCGGATTCTCTCTCACAGCCTCAGGAGGAACCAACCCTGCCCACACCTTGATCTCAAACTTCTAGCCTCCCGAACTGGGAGACAGTGAATCTCTGTGGTTTAAGTGCCCCAGCGTGTGGGACTTTGTTACGGCAGCCTTGCAAGCTAATACAGCAGGCATCAAGAGCCCTGAGAGAAGACACACATTTGAAATCTGTGAGGTTCCACAGAGCTCAGGCACCACCATGGAGCAGACAGCAGGGGCTGCGCTTGCCCTGGGTCCAGGGACCTGAGGAAGCCCAGCGCAAGCATCCTGGCTTGGGAGGAGAGCCCCCTGGGGTGGGAGAGAGAACGTCTGGGAGAGGTGCCCACACTCCAGATGACAGGGCCTCAGCAGCCCCTGCTGGGTCTATTATTTATAAGCTGCCGTCATCACTTTGCTCGGTCTAACTCACTTCAGAGAGTCTTTAATATTTCAGAAACGGACGAGCCCAGCATCGCCCAAGCTCTTCGGAGTCTTAGTCATAAAACGCTTCCTCCAAAAGGATGCTGCAGGATGACTTCGAGTGAAACATCTCCCCGGCTGTGCAGAAGGAGGAGGCTGACCCTGGAGGCTCCCCGGAGCTGCCCCAACAGAGCTAGACCGCAGCAGCCAAGAGCGGCACGGCTGCAGCTGAGAGGCCTGGCCGCGCGAGCCCAGACATCGCCCCTCTGTCCCCCAGGCCCTGCCTGCTCTGCTCGGTTCTCATTTGCCACTCCGTGCCAGCACTGGGCCAAGTCCTCTGAGCACATTATCCCAGGGACTCCTCCAAGGCTGCTGGTTCCCCCATTTCAGAGAAAAAGGAACTGGGGTCCAAAGAAGTTCACTAACATGCTAGAAGCCACACAGGTAGTGACTGGAAGCCAGGATTCTAACCCAGCTCTAATTCCAAAAGCCCCAGCTTCCCCTACTAACTAAGCCATATTTCTGGAAGGTCATTCCAGGTGAAAGTGACAGTGAGAGCAAAGGTCCAGGGTCACAGGCCTGAGAGCCATGGGGGGCTGTGGATGCATGATCAGCACACCTGGGGTGTGTGCCAGGTGGGGTGGGGGGAATCACTTTATAATCCTCAACCTGGATTATAAAGGGAGTTTAAAGTTAAAAAAAAAAAAAAAAAGAAAAGCGACATATCTGTAGAAAGGCTTGATAGAGCCCGGAAAGATGAGAGGTTTGCCTAGGTCTGCCCCTTGAATGATCCTTAAGAGTCTGGCCAGGGTCCCCCTTCTCATATGGCCTCCCACTGCCCTGACCTGAGAAACTGAAGCCCCCAAGTCTCAAAGCACATCCCCCCCGCCGTGCCCCACCCCCGACGGGGGAACTCTGCAGGGCCCATACCTCTGGAGACAAAGACAGAGACCTTTGTGGCAGATCCACCAGTAACATGGTTTATGGAAACAGTATTAAACTCTCAGTCCTTTTCCACTGAAGAAAAATCTCTCGAGCCAGCACATGACAGAAGGTGGAAGCCTGGAGCCGTCGACATGAAAAGGGCTTGGTTTTCTGCAGCTCTTCATTCTGCCCGAGTGCTCTCTCCCTCTGTTACAGTTCATTTTCTTTGGGAAAAAAATCACCATTCTATTTAAAAGATATGATTGGTTTAGTCTGCTAAGAAACAAGTGACTACAATTTCTTCCCCGGTGCCTCAAAGTTTCCTTTGATAGCATTCTCTGTAACCAGGTTTTGAGTGACTCCTCCTAAGATGGTTTTCGAAGTCATATTTGAATCAGCACATCCTGGTGGTGCCACTTTCTCTGTGGGTTACCTGCTTTCTCTAGGCTTCCTTGTCTTCATTTCTAAAATCAGGGTGACACTATCAATGTCCAGCAGTCACACTCTGAGCACTGCCCATGCACCAGGCACATTACATCCATGAGCTCGTGTAATCCTCACGACAACCCTACGAGCCAGGTAGTATTAGTTCCATCTCCATTTTGCAGAAAAGAAACTGAGGCTTAAAGAAGCTAACTGGACCACAGCTACACGCTGGGAAGCCGGGATTTGTATCCACATTAGCCCTCCTCCTGAGGGAATGCAATGCCCCCTGAGGATGAAATTAAATAAGATAGCGCAGACCAGAGCCCTGTGTAAGCTGGCAAATGTCAGGCTGAGGGTCACCGATATTTCTAGGGGTGGGGAGGGGCTCCTACCAGATTGGGAGCTCTGGAGTGGAGCCTGCGCCTTGCCTGCTTCAGAGCTGGGTGGCCCTGGACCCCTGAGGCCCTGGTTGCTGCAGTCACCCTTCCTGGAGCACCTCGTGTCTTTCTTGGGGTTATCAGGCCACCAGCACAGTAGTGACAATGCCTTGGCCTCATACACTGAGCCAAGGGGTGGTGGAAAGAGCACAGCCTGGGAGCCTTGGCTGCACAAGTTACTCCAGCAGCCAGACAGATTTAGGCAAGCCCAACACCACCACCACCACCTGCAACCCCACCCCCAACACACACACACAGGAGCTCATAAGCACTAAGAGATTTTTGGACACATACCAGGGAGGGGTTTGGACATCTTGCAGGTAGGGGGAAGGGCAGCTGCATTCTGGAGTGGCCAAGGCATGGGAATTGTACCCCAAACTGTCTAGGGGGCACCCTTGTTGGACTGCAGCTACTGAAATACAGCTGCTTTAGAGAAAGGTCCATTGCCACTTACCAAGGACCAGCAGGGTCTGCGAAATGCCTCTATTTCAGATCCTGTTTTTTCTCATCTCCATCATAATTTGTTTCTACTAAATTAAACTTAATTTTGAAAGGTTGCAGTGGGCCCAGGAAAAGGACAATGAGTTAGGGTAAGAATTGGTTAGCAAAGTAATAGTTTCCTGAAGCTCACCTGCTCATCTTTGTGGCACACCTAGGTCAGGCATCCGCCAGGCCCTTGGTGGGCCTGCTGTGGTGCTGGATAAACACACATCTCTCTCAGTGGACCGGAGGGGGTAGGAAGCACGGGCGAGTTCCCTCTGCCTTCCTCTTTATCTCTAGGCACAGTGTGCTAATGAGGAGGTGACCACAAATGCCTTTATCGCTCCCTGACTGGTCTAGAACCAAGAAGGCCCTAGGAGAGCCTCCGTCACAGCTGCTACCCTTCAGCGCCGGCCAAGGAAAAATGTACAACCGAGAATTTTGCTTTCTGGGCTCCCCATGTCACTCTGCTTCTCCTTCACTGTCATGACTTCCTGCTCTTAAACTTTCCATTTCTCCAATATGAGTGACCCTCCACAGGGCTAGTCCTCCAGGCATTTGCATTTCCATGGATGTTTGACTAGGAGAAGTAAAGTCCCAGCCACAAGACTCTCAGGACAGGCGGTGGGAGTCTGGGTCCAGAGAGAAGGAATCTTTCATCCCTGAGGGGAACCCTCAGGACAATCCACTTCAGTCCCTTTATGGAGCCTGGGAATGGTGGATGGGAGGGCACAGAACTGGGCTGGAAGGGCCAGTGGGGATGACGAGGCTCTCATCTTCCTGTCCCTTCTCTCTACGTTCCTTAACTCCAAGCCCTCCTATCCTGGTCCTCCAGGCCCCAGTCACCCAGAAGCTGGGGCTCTGCTGCCCCTTGGCACACAGTGTCAGCCGTGCCAGGCTGCCAGCACTCAGGCTCCAGCTCAGAGGCCAGCAGCAGTAGGCCACGGCTTAAGAATCTGGGGCAGAGAAGAGGGATGGGATTGAGGCACGGAATAGGTCGGGGTGGATGAAGACAGAAATCCTCAGCCCTGGGCATCCAGAAGTCCTTGAGAGAGGGACCACTGGCCTCTCAACACCTTGAGTTAGATGCAGGACCTGGACGCTGACGCTGGAGAACTAACAAGCTGAGAAGAGAAAAGCTACAAGCGACTTGACCCCAGATCCATCCAACTTCAAAATCCCAGCTCTTTCCAAGGGGCCACCGAGCCTCAATGCCTAGGCTCCATAGTCAGACACGTGTACACATAGTAGGTAGACACTTCCAACGTCGTACACTTTATCTTTTGTGCCAGGTCTTCAATAACTGCTGACTGAGTGAGTACCCGTCCACCGGCCCATCTCCCTAAGCCCCTGGGAAAGCACGCACTTTCAAGTGCAGCGCCTGATGCCCGCATATCACCAGCTCACGGGGGCACTCTTTTTCTCAGAGGGATAGCAACATCTTTGTTCTTTTTGCTGGGTTTTAGGTGATCTATTGTCTTACGTCTCAGGGGCTGGGAGGCAGCCAGGCAAGAGAAGGGAGGGCCAAGGACACTCGCTTGCGCCCGCGGGCCGGCGCGCACCTGGGTACACGCACGCGCACGCTAGCTCCCGGCCTGGCGCCCTCGGGGGTCCGCTGCCCGCGTGCGCCCTGGAGACCTGGGCCCGCCCCTTTCCGCCGGGCAGACGCCTTCTGCGCACCGGCCTCATGCGCCCCTGCTGCCCAAATCCAGAAGCCGCCTTCCGTTTCCGCAGCCTGCGAGCTGCCCAGCCCCAGCCCGGCTCCCGGGGATTGGTGAGTCTGCGGGGGCCCAGGGGAGACTCACATCCCAGCGCTGGGCTGGGCCTGGGCGCTCCCAGCCGCCCGCACGCACGTCCGCCGGCGCCGCCCCCTGCCCGGCCAGCAGCCTGGGAGGGCCCCCGCCCTCAGCACTCCGCCCCGAGGGCCGTCGCGGCCTCCCAGCGCGCTCCCGCGCTCAGCATCCGCGCGCCCCTGGCCCGGAACCCGCCCGGAAAGGGGCTGGCACTGAGCCTGCACCTGGTGGCGGGCAGGGGGCGCATTTAACATTTCCTTGCAACCTCGCAGGCCCACGGAGGGGTCGAGGAGGGATTGATATATTACACGTAAGAAAACAGGCTCAGATAAGCTAAATAAGCACGTGTATAGCCGAGGTCCGCCCAACCCCCAAACCTATGCACTTTCCTCTGCACCGCTCGAAGGCTTGACTTCAGCCTGACGGCTGAAGAACGCAGAACGAAGCTCCGAAATTCCCTCCTTCATCCTCCTCGGATCGATCGCTTGTATTAAGAAACCAAGATGGCAGATTTGTTGGGCAGTGGTAATCCCTCCCATTTCTGGACTACTTTGAACTGTTCGGAGCAATTTTGCATAGTATCTCATGTTTAGGGGATGATGCATGGGGGATTCAGACAGGCTTCATGGAATTTTTTTTCAGTAAAGGCCATTTGATCAGTGTAAAACTACATGTGATTTAGTGGAAAGACTCGTATTAAAAAAATTGCAAGTCAAAATTATTTCTGTGTCCAATTTTTTAGAAAAACAAAGATATTTTATGGAACTCCCACGCTATCATAGCAAGACCCCAGGAAAGGAATCACCAGGCACAGCACAGGCTAAAGGGAGACCCCAGCTGTAGAAGCGTACACACCCCTCCTGACAGTGACTCCAGGCTGGGGCAGGGAGCAGGGTCACTGGAGGGGCTGGGCCGCTTGGTCCTGGCAGCTCACCTGTGCTCCTGATGGCTCACCTGTGCTGCAGAGCCAACAAAACCCCTCCTTTCTAAGCTGTGAGGCCTCGGGCAAGTTAGTGAATTGCTGTAGGGTCTCAGTCTCCCATCTATATGGCGAGGCTGATGGGCCCTAATTGCTGGAGTCTGGTGAAGAGTCATCACTTCATTCGGTATACAGTGTGCTCGTGAAGCACCCACTGTGTGCCATGCACACTTCTCGACTCTGGAACTAGAGCAGTGCATGAGACGGACAAGGGCCTTGGCCTTATAGAATTTATTTTGAAGGCAAGGAGGGGGAGACAGACAATAAACCAGAAATAGGATAATTCTAGATAATGAAGACAATTAAACAGAACGATGTGATAGAACGGTGGACCGGTGGGTAGTTGAGTGGGGAAAGGGTGAGCTGAGACAGACAAAAAGCAGCCAGCTAGCGCGAGGAGGATCAGTGAAGACAGAGGGAACTTCAGGCACAAAGGCCCTGAGCGGGACAAGTTAGGTGGATGTGAGGACCGGAACACAGGCCAGTGAGCTGCAGCCGGTGAGGGAGAGGCTGAGGCTCAGCTGGGACACTGAGCACCCACCCTGGCAGCCAGCTGTGGTCAGGGACCCCTGGCTATTATTACTCCTGGTAGAACACAGTCCACTAAGAGCACATACACTAACACTCTGGAAGGTGCAGAGTCCAAAAGTAGTGCCGGATGCCCACTCCCCTAAACCCATTATGAGACCTGTAAAATAATCCCAAATGCCATCGGCAGCAACGACAAAAACTAACAGAGAATATAGTCTGCACCAGACCTGGAGAGCAGGGCTGGCTCTGAATCCTCAAATCTGCTGGGAAGACAGCAGCACAGATTTATTCTGCATCCTGCCTGGTGCTGCAGCCACAGACAGGGGTGGGCCCTTCTGTGCTTCTTCCACCTCACCTCTGACCTGAGAATTGGCCCCTGCATGCCCACGCATGCCCGGCTGCCCTGCAGTCCAGAGGCCAAGGTGGAAGGAGGGAGCTGGAGGCCGACCTGCTGGCCTTCTCCCCAGAAGCCACATGGGAATCTCGGCTTTAGACAGGTTTCGTGGGGAGTTGTTTATAAAAAGAAGCTCCTCTGGACATCCCAGCTGCCACAGCAAGATCACAGCACACTCAAGGTTAATTGGATAGAAAAATACAAGTGCTGGCCCATGAAGACAACCTTATGCCCAGGGCATGGCCCAGTGCAAAATGAAAATGCAGTGTTAAAAAATGATGAATAATTCCCAAATGGTCCTAGCAGAGCACGAAAGCAATGAGAGGGCCCACCTCCCAGCAGGGCCCTGTGCAGTGCGCCGGCTGCCTGCGCGTGAGGCCGGCCTCACCCACAGCTCAAAAAAGACAGGGACGAAGCTTTTCAACTCCAGCACTAGCAGAATGGAAGCCACCTAGAAATCAGACCTGTGTGACCTGGGGTATGTAACCTCACCACCCGGGCCGTGGCTTCCTCGTCCCGAAAAACGGGGATCACGTCCTCAGGGCTGCTGCCCTCCTGAGTTTGTTGTGAGAGCTCAGATGAGATAATGAAGGGGGAGGTGCAGGATGGTGAGGCCGACGCGGATATCAGGGATCCCTGCTCCTCACCACGCCTGGCGGAGCTGTCCGATTGCTGAAGAACATCGCCATTCCTCAGCAATTAAGTCAAATTAACATAATTCAAACAAAACATCTAATTTTAGCTACGTGTAACAATTCCCCCTCAACAGAACAGACGCTGCTGCCTCTCATTCGAGGAGAGCAATGCCGGAGAGATGCAGGAAGGAAACCAACCCAATTGACACAGGCCTATCCAGGCAGGCACCGGACTGCCTCTATTTTCACAGCCGAGAGACGCGCCCCTGGATGGCTTCTACTGCATCCAACGGCTGAGCTGTCCCACTGGCACAGCTCCTCAGAGCTTCCCCCAGCGACCGAGGGGGCCTCAGCAACCACAGCAGCCCCCAGGACCAAAGACAACAGCTGGAGCGGGAATCAAAAGCCCTGAGGCTCTCCCAGTGGACCAGTCCTACAGCCTCAGTTTCCCTGTCTTTAAAATAAGAGCAGTAATGCCTATTCTGCCTTCCTCCCTCAAAGGGTTACTCCAGGCTCGGCTGCTCCGCGCTCTGGTGGGAAATCCCAGCCCTTATAAGCTGTGTGATTCTTTGAGTACAACGTGGTGAAGGAACTGGGAGAAACAAAGAGGGACTGTGGTTCCAGTGGAAACAGCCCCATCAAGTAAAGGCAGCACGAGGAAGAGCGTGCAGAGAGGGGATGTGCCCTCTGCATTGTGGGGAGAGGGCTAAATGGTTCAGGACCTTCCAGGCACCTCTGCTGGGGAGGAGGCTGCAGGGAGCTCCATCTGAGCACAGGAGCCTGAGCCCTTTCTGGGCCTGAAGGAAGGAAATGTGCTCTGGATAGATTATTCCAGACTGCTCCTCGTCCCACTGCCCTAATTAGTGCTCTTTGGGGCCTCGTGCAGCTCAGAGTGCCATCAGGGCCTGCTGTGCTGCCCGTCATGGCCTGTGTGGACGCTGAGTTTGTCCCACACAGCTCTGGCCTCAGAGGCAGGGTCAAGTGCAGCCTGCTCCTTCTACAGACATAGAACCTAGAGGCAGTGAGGTGAAGGTTTTCAAATCAGGCAGCTGGCGTGAACCCAGCCCTGGCTCTGCTCAGATGTATGCGCTTGGGCAAGTTACTTAACCTTCCTGAGCCCTCCAAGGTCCTCAGCTGTAAAACGGGCTGTTCTCTGGCCCCTCGGGACCAGTGGGCTCAGCTGAGTGGTGTGCTGGTCAGAGGTGTCCCTTTCCTTTCCCTTCTCTCCTTCAGTGGAGAGAACGGCAGCCACCGACGGCTGGGCCTGCTGTTTTCCTGCTGGTAGTTGCGTAAGCAGTTGATAAACAAGACAAATAGAAACAACACAAATTTCGATCCCTAACACCCTATATCTGCTACTGCCTGCTTGTTATCAAAACCAGGATTTTAGAGAGAGATGGGCCAAGGTTTCCGCGTGGCCCTGGCACTTAGCAGCGGGGAAGCACACTTCATCTCCCTGAGCCTCACTTTCCTCCCAGGTGAAATGGAGCCTGACACCTGCCTCCCTGCAGGGCCACTGGGAAAAGAAGTGAAATAATGCTCTGGATGCTGGGTGTCCAGCGGGCTCTGTGCAACGATGGCTACTGTCCACACGGACCGGCTCTGTGGCTCCCAGCGCTCTTTGAGGCCTGAATACCCAAGCCCTCATCTCCCAGGAGACGCGACCACTGGAGAGGGTTCAGTTCAACATCAGCCCAGATCTGGATGTCCCCTTACGGGCAGTTCTCTCCTTCCTCTCCCAGCCCCAGCCAAGCACTGGAGAAACTGTGACAGGTTTTCAGCATCTGGGCTGCCATTAAAACCATTGGGCACTACATTCCAGGGCGAAGGAGAAGGCCACAGAGGCAGAGACTGAAATCAGAAAAGAACTTTAGCTGGGGCTGAATTGGGATACTGACTCCTGAAAATCCTGACTCTTGGAAACTCAATAAGTGACAAAGTTGGAATTTTCCAAAACTGTGCAATTCATCTCTAAAAGATGAGTCTCTCAAAAGCCAGCACTGTCTGACAAACCTCATCATGTGTCACACAGCGTGCCACCTGTTCTCTGGGCCCTGGGTTTGCCTGAGTCTGCTTTCCTGGGAAATGCAGCAGCAAGGGCTGCCTAAGCCCCATCCTCACGGCACCAGGGCCTCCCGGGCTCCTCCAAGCTCCAGGGGAGGACGCTTACTGTGCTCCTGACATTGAAAGCAACTCGGTGTGCGACAGACCCACTCACCGTGCCCTGAAAATAGAAGGCGCTCTGCCTCCCGCCACCCTGGTCCGCCTGCAGCAGGTTGTCTGTCTGCCTGCGGCAGGCCCTCCACCCCTCACAGGCTACTTGGTTACGACCGGAGAAGGAGGCACCTTAGGCTTCAGCAGGAGGTTTAGAGAGTCTCAGGGGTGCCCGCTCACACAGGCTCTCCAAACACTCACCCCCAAGGACCAGATCCTTCACCCTTGAGCACGTGGCCCCCGCACTATATAGGCAGGCCCTCCTCTCCTCCAACTGCCCACAGCAGCATCTGCCTTGTAGAAATAATACATTGGATGGCGTAAGTATCAACGAGCTGAGCCAGAACCCAGAGCTGGGTGGTCTCTCACACTTCTGCTAACATCCCTATGCCCTGCAGCCTGGACTACGACACAGGGCGGCCCCCTCATCTGGGTCTCCCTTCCAGGACACCTCAGGCCAGGGTGAGCTAGCCGGCTCTGGGAACGATTTTGCCTGTGGCCTTATAAATTCACACCCTGCAGAATTACAGGTACCCCCAGAAAATTCTCAGAAGCCCTCTAAACCAATCCTCTTATTTTAGAGGCAGGGAAACTGAGGCTCAGAGAAGCATCCAAAGCTACACAAGAGAGCGGAGAGAACTAGAACTCAACCCCAGGTCTCTTGACCCCGTGGCCTGTTCTTTTTGCCCACACCCACGCGTAGCTAAGGCCCACTAATCCGAGGGTGGCATGGAGGAAGGAGAGGCTCTACAGCCCAGATCACACACAGCCTCCCCTAACTGAGAAAGGCCCGGTAATAGGTTAGCTTCACTTCCTCACTGGGTCCACAATCCTGCGCGGTCCTAGGACTTAGCTGAAAGTCTCATTAGCTTTAATAGGCCTGCGAAACTCCCTGGGCCCGCCTACAGTGGCTGAGTGGGAAGGGATCCTGGACGCCAGCTCGCCAACCTCCATTCAGGGTGGGCACCCCTTCTATAGCATCTTGGACTCGGACTCAGGAGAGCTTCTTGGAGGAGGTGAAGCTGGGCCTTAACGGATGAATAGGGATTCAACTGAGGGGCAGGAGAGCACCACAAACTCTAGGGGCATCGGGGCGGGGCAGGGGTGCTGAGAGGTAAGATCCTAGTGGTAGGAGGTCATGAATGGCCTCAGAAGCCTCAGGGAAGAGTTTGACTTCATCCTAAAGGCAATTGGAAGTATGAAAGGTCTTAAAGGAAATGACAACTATCAGACTGTGCTTGAAAAAACATGAGTCTTCCTGCTGGGTGAAGACTGGACTGGAAGGGCACAACCAGTGGGGTTAGTGCAGGAATGGTGCTTGGGCAAGACAGCGGAGATGCAAGCAGGGGTGGAAAAGCTGAGTCCACGGGAGATCCTTAAAAGTTCTTCCTGAAGAACCTAATGATGGCATAGCTTTCACCAGGGTACAGAATCATAGAGAATGTTTTTCCCATCTGCCTCTTTTAAGCCCTATCATGTGTGGGGCAATATTGACATGTGGATTCAACCACATGGCTTGTAGTCCAGAAGTCCTTCCAATGCAGATCTGTTCAAGAATGAGGTCCAAAGGCGACAAGCAAGAAGACAGTGTTAAAAGAAAGACAAACTGTTTGTTCTACCTAAAGCAGATAGCGAAACACAGCTGCTCCAGGACTCTGCAGCTGCATCATGGCTCCCGAGACATTGCTCAGCATCAGTGGACAGGCACTGGGTCCCTTCCACGTGTGCTGCAGCCATCCTAAAGCAGAGAAGACTCGTGGACTGGACCCATCACTCACCTGGCCCTGCCCAAGGCATCCCAAGGCGGGATGAGCTGAGCAAAGGCCCGCCCAGGAGCACCACGTAACCTCAGACCAGCAGGGCGGCGTTGTCCAGAGCGGCTGAACCAAAGCAGCTCTTCCAAATGGCATTCACGTGGCTTTGCCCAATCGCCACGCCAAAGGAGAACCTAACGTCTCTGTAATCCAGTGCAACTCTCCGGGTGTTTCAGAATTTGAAGCTTTTCTGACTTGGGCTGTTTCCGACTTTTCACTTTAATGGGAGTTTTGAGTCAGGTTCGCATTTCGCCACAGCCTTTCCTAATTCATTTAAGAAACTGGCAGCAATACTAGATGAGTACAACCAGCCTTGGGATGTAAACTTGACGGCCATCTCTGGAAAGGAGTTTACTCTATTCGAATTATATACAAGGTGAGAATTCAGCTAAGTGGGACCAGACTTTCATCTTTCAAGGCTTATTTGGGGTGGGAGAGGAAAACTCCAGTGGTCTCATTCTTTGAAATCTTCACTTATTGATCCATTCAGCGCTCTGGGTGCAGACATTCATTTCTCTCTGCCACCCCACCCCCACATGCACAGCCTGTTAGAGCTCATGTCCCAGACTTCATTGATTGTTCCGGTGGGAGATGGGCATGTGTGGGAACCAGGCATTTATTGCAGGCATTTATTTGTGCATTGGACCAGGCATTTCTTGAGTGCTTACTACATCCGAGATGCTTTGCATATTTAACTCATTCAGTCCTTCCAACATCCCTGTGTGGTGTGTGGGAGATATTCTACCTTATAAATGGCAAAACTGAGACTCAGGGAGGGTAATTAAGCAACTTGCCCAAAGTCACCCAGCTGGTAAACATCTGAGCCAGGAAACCAGCCCAGGACCATCTGACTCCGTCTAAGCCCAAAGCACGCATCTCTTCAGCGCTGCCTCGACATCACAATCAAAGATGACCTCCTGACACTCACTAAAGTCCTCTGGGTTTTCCGGCCACCTGCCCATGAGCATACTGGAGTAACACGGGGCAGGGTAGCCTAACCTCCTCTAGGACTTGGGAGGCAAGGTCTAACCTGAACCCTGGTGGAGGAGTTGGCCTTGGTGTTTGAGGCGAAAGCTTTAGCAGACAGGAAGATCTACAGGCAGAGAAAGCATACACATCCAAAATCCTAGAAGAGAGTGCAGCTGAGTGTAGCTCGTAGGAAAGGACGAGGGGGGATGGCAAAGGCAGCCAAGTGGGGGGCGCTGGGAAGCCAGAGCAACGAGCCTCGACCTCATTCTAAGGGCAATTAGGAAGCCACTGAAGGATTCACAGGAGGGAGTGTCCAGATCTGATTTGCATTTCTGGAAGATCATTCTGGCTGCAGAGTGGAGTATTCGACCCAACACACACACATTTTCAGGTTGGTTTACAATGGATGGCTACACATGCCAAGACCCAACTGCCCAGATTTTTCGGGACCACACTCCAGCTCCACTTGGAGCCAGTACATTCTGTTACCTACTTGGCTCTGCTCCACGTCACCTTGGAATTCTTTATGGGGGGTGTGACATCATCTATACACTCCAGCTTCCATCTCCAGAAGACAAACAGGCAGAGAAGGCCTGGCTACTCTCTTTGACAAGCAGGCACCTTCTGTCCTTTCTTTTCTTTTAATTACATTACATTTTTTAATTACATTATATCTTAAGCATATGCCTATTTTTTTATTAGAAGCATATTCTTAAAAACACATTCTTTTAAGCATCACTTTTAGTGAATGCGTAGCATTTCACAATATGGGCGATGGCGTCAAAGTCATTGTTGAAGAATAGTTAGTCTGCCTCCCTCAGCCCACCTCCAGCCCCAGGGTCCTGCTTTCCGTGCAGGAGGGAGCATCCACCAGGCAGATTCTGGAGTTGCCACAAGGCCCTGTCGGCTCCTCGCGTGCATGCACCCTATTTAAAGCAATCAGTCAGAAGATCTGCACTCCAGGGCTCGCTGGGGAGCTCGGACTTGAACTGCCTGCCTCTTCTTTCCACCGCAAGCCTGACAGGTTCCCCGATATTCCAGAATGTTTTCTATTAGCTCTCTCCCTCTACCAACTGAGAGCCCCAGGAAGCTACCTAACAAAACACTATCTTCCCAAAAAGGGACTCATAATTTTCTTCCTAACCTGTTTCCCTTTCTCTTTCCTGGCTCAACGAAAGGCACCACTAAATACAAATCCTCCACATATGTCAGAGCGGAACCTGCAGCATCGTCCCTGATTACTTACTCACACCCACTTTCTTACTCACAAAGACCAACTTTCTCTACCACCCAAATGTCTCCAGTTGTCACATGCTCTCCATCCCTACTAGCTGCCCCAGCTCAAGATAGCCCACTCCTCAGCTGGATCACCCCTCAGCATTCTAGATGCTCCGCTTACAACAGAGTCACCCAACCCCAGCCCGTTTCTGCACTGTGGGCATAGTAGCCTTCAGACTTCTGCCTGGAGCCCCTCAGGGCTTCCTCTGCCCTTGGACCCAGCTGGGCCCCTGTCTCAGCTCCCTCTCCAGCTCATCCTGCCGTCTCTCACTCTGCCCTCTTTGCCCCTGTTACTGGGCCCGCGGTTCCCAAACCACTTCCTCCTCCGGACGCTGCCTGCTCAGCCTCCACACATGCTATTGCATCAGGTGATGTCCTGCCCCACTGTCCTCTGGGCTGACCCCTAGCAGTCCATGAACACCCAGCCTCTCCCCTCTCCCTCTCCCCTCCTCAGGCCCAGGCCAGCACCCTGCCCAGGCTTACTTCTCCCATTGGACTGGCCACAGGCCTAAAGTCAACTCTGCTTCCCCACCTCCTTTGGGAAATTGGATACAAAATAAAGCATAAGTAAATAAAATCCTCCACTCTCCCACCTTTTTCCTTCATCTCCTGGTTTGATTCTCCCTTGGTCTTGACACACTCCATCAGCTGTTCCTGTCAGTCTGCTGGAACAGGGGCTAGAACCACTTGCTCTATGCCAGCTTCACCTGACGGCAGCTCGCTGGACCTGCAGGTGCCTGGCCCCGCCCACACCCAGCATCAGGTTCCGCAGGTGGGAGGCGGGCCAGGCCTGCATGTAACAAGCCCTCTCTCCCAAGGCAATCCTGATACTGGCTAAGCTGAGGGGCCACTGGGCCATTTCTCCCTCCCTCTTTTCCTGTGGGTCTCACCTGGAGTATTTGGGGCTGTCCCTTTAATCTCAGAATTGAGTTTAGGAGTCACGGCTCTAGCCAGTCCATAGAAAGCATCTCCTTTCCTTTTCCTGTAATGCTTCCTCTTTCTCCCCCCACCCACCTCTCCCAATTCTACTTCAATGAAACTCTGGCCTTCAAACCTCCTACACCTGTTTTCTCCCTGACTGCACTCTTCCTTTGGGCATTACTCAGCCTGCTTGACTTCTTAGGGGCAAGAAATAAAACCATGCAGATCCAAGGGATGGATAAGAGAACTCGGGCAAGAGCTGGGCCGTGCTCATCTCCTATTCTCACCCGTCCCTGTCACACCTACCACCAAGTCCAGCTCCTGGCGAGCGCTTCCTGTAGAGGCCCAGGACCTCAGAGGCCCAGGAATCCTTACCGTAACAAGCAAAGTCCCAGATAGGAGGAAAGAGTGGATGACGATGGCAGAAATGGCGTCACTCTGTCCTACATGTGTAACGTGCACACACTATTAAACAACTATGTCGAGAAGATGCTGACTATGTGGGAGGTAGAGAAATGCCCAAAACAGAAAGGAAAGAGGAAAATAACCATTTTGTGAGGCAGACGAGCTGGAAACAGAGGTCCTCCCTGGGACTCAGGCTCCGGCCACTCCTTCATCTGGCCTCTTGTCTCGACCCAGGTCCCCGGACAGGGTCCTCACCCTCAAGCGGGCTGCTCCCGAGACGTTCAGAGGAGCCTGGGACACCCAGGTCCAGCTGGAATCGCAGGCCAGCACTTCTTCCTGAGCCCAGATCTCTGCCACGGGTTACTTCCTCCTCTGGCAGCTTTCCCACTAATTTGCAAGTCCTTCACGTGAAGGCAGGAAAAATTCCTTCGGTTCTGATGCTCCTCTCAGCGCCTCGCACAGCCCTGAATATCCTGAGGATGCAAGAAATTCCTAAGGAGGCCGCCTAGTGCAGAGGTCTGTGGATAAGCCTTGGAGCCCAGGATGTGCTCTGCAGTCACGACACCGTTGGTGGCTCCAGAGCGACAAAGCCTGCAGGGCATGCGGGCTCCTAATAAACACAGACTCCTCCCTTGACAAACAAAGAAGGTTGTTCAGTAGCTATCATAGTCCATGACGGCTGACATGGATAAAAAAGTATTAACTGACACTGTATCATCACCCTAGCAAAAACATGCAGAAACGTTCTTTGAGGGAAAGCATCCAGTCTCATTGAAAACAAATGCCAAAAAGTTTTTTAAAAAAAATTGCCTGGCTTCCATTTTTTTCCTAATTTTTAAAAAAATTACGTCTTCCTTGCTTTAGCTGTGAGCGTCCACAATCCAAGTCCTCCTTCTGGGGGGATGTGTGGCGCTCGCACTCCTGAGATGCACCGTCTCCTGGAGGAGCCTGGTCTGCCCAGAACATGGCGTGTTCCATTATCGGCGACATTCCACACACCGGATTTATCAGCCACGGCCACAACAGCGATGTATTCTCAGAAAGTTTAGGAACCACTTTTATGTCCCCCTTTTGATATACAGTTACAATGGCCATGCAGGACTTTAATAAAGCCCATCTCAAAGTGACAGACTGGACCCACGTAGATAACTGAGTGTGTGATAATAAAGCTTGTCAAAATAGGAAATTCATTCCTTTCCTGAAAACGAAATGAAGATATGATTTAAAGTATCCTTTTTTCATTTACCAGCACTGAAATAATAATGTGCTGGCCTTTCTAGGCAAACACCAAGATTTCACGCCACCATGGGAAGGCTAGGTATGAGCTTTGGCATCTGATTAATTAGAAAGAATAACTTACTTAACAAGCATTATGTTAGTAACTATAACCTCTTAAATATATGGGCGTCTTAAAATTTACAAAGCACACCCCACCCTCATTTGATTCTCATCCCTATTTTACAGATGAGCAAACTGAGGCTCAGAGAAATTCAGAGGTTTATTCATACACAGGTGGCCAACACATGCAAGAGCTGATGCTGGAATCCAGGCATCTGACTTCTAGCCCAGTGCTCTATAAGGGGTGGACTTTTGGGCTGCTTTTTGAGAACACAAGGAGCCAAGCAAAGCTTATTTGCCTTTTTCGAAAACCAAACGTTGATGACAACAGACTTTGCGTTAGTCAGAATAACTCATGGGAAAAAAATTATTTACTTGTTCCAATCCTATAGAGCCAACTCTTCCAAAATGAAATAGAAAGACCAAGAGAAAATCTGAACCAGTTAAATGTAGCTGCCGACTCAAGGCAAGCCATAAATATTCACTGAGGGGACATGGACAAAGACTCAGGCTTTGGCTTCAAGGAGCTTACAATTTAGTGGAAGGGATAAAACAAGTACGCGTGTCACACACAGAAACACACAAACACACACACACACACACCCAGCACAAAGGCTGACATAACACAGAGGCCAAAGACACAATAATGCAGCTGGGGGAGGAGGGGACACCCAGGAAAGGGTTCTTGAAGAAGACAGTGGTGGGCTTTGACATTGAGGGAGGAAGAAATGGATGACGGACCAGCCTACGCAAAGGCATCACAGAGGCCAAGCAGGGGAATGGCCTAACACACATGAAACCGGTCTGGCACACAGCATCCATTCACTAATGCTTGCTCATTTTTATCGGAAGAGAGGAGGAAAAGGCCTTAGACTGAGGTTAAGAAAAAAAAGCACTGCCATATTGAGGGTAGATAAGAAGAATAGTGAGCAAGAGAAGGGACAGGTCCCAGGAGCCGGCTCGTGGGCTCCTTCACAGGGAAACCGCTCGCTTGGGGCTCTGAATTTCTGCTGCTGCCTCACCTACACCGAGCAGCGGCTGTGAGGAGCAAGTGATGTGCAAATCGTACAGTGCTGGACACAGTTGAGGGTATAAGATCTTCTCTGCCCACAGGCCCCTGCTCTCCTGGTCTAGCCGATGGTAGGGGGTGATGGTGGCACCAGGGAGCAGCCCCCACCACCACTGCCTCTGCAGCAGGGTGGGGGGCGCTGGGTTGGCAGACAAACCTGGAGCAGGCTGGGGAAGTTCCCACATCTTCAGCCACTGCCGGCACCTCCCAGAGCTTGCGAGGGGCAGGTCCACTTCCATTTTTTAAGGCTCCCAAGGTACCAAAAAAAGAAGTGACGCCAAAGCAGGCTTCCCAAAGTTGTGGTATATTTTAAAGGCTCGCAACTAATAAATTAACACATTTAATAATTAACATGCAATTCAACATAATTATGCTAGTCAAAAGCCAAATAGAAACTTTATATACAAACATCAGTTCATACGGAACACATGCCAGTAACTTGGTTGGGCAACAGGACCCGGGTTTAAAGATGTGTGATGAACATCATTCTCTTTCGATCATGTCCGTTATCTCTCAGGTTGAGATTATACTCATCTGCAGATAACAGCAGAAGTTTAAATTTGTAGCCCTTTACGAATGCTTAACTCCCCTCCCTTCACCCCACTCTTGCTCATCCCTCCCCACATCCACCCCTCCATCACCCTCCTGGTGATGAGCCTGGGCCACGAGCATGCCAGTCTCGTGCAGGTGCCCCCAGATGTCCTCTGTGATTCCAATCACTGGATCAACCAAATCCATCTCTGTAGTCCAGGAGCAGGGCCTCGTCCCGCTGTGCTGAGGCTGAGGGCTCTTTGGGGGGTGCTGCATAGACCAGAAGGAGTGATGATGCTGCCTGCACAGCAAAGAGGCGAAGGCCACTTTCCACTCCTGGGCTTGCTGCTTTTTTTCTTTCTGCACCCTCCTCTGCTTGGCTCCTTGGGGCCCTGTGCAAATACCGTTGGTGTTCCAAATGGCTAAAACCACTTGACATTTAGAACAGCAGAGACCCTGCAAGGAAGTGACTGCATGCTCAGTGGTAGAATTCACTGCACCAAAAAATTAGGCGGTTCCACTGCCTGCCTCCAAATCTCTATTGCTTTGCAAATAATTAAAAAAGAGAGAAATATCAGCTGTTCTTCAGATGCCCCCAAAAGACAGTCAGTCAACGAGTGTATTGCTCACCTGAACACCTGCCCATGACCAAGACAACATCTAGGCAAGCAGAGACAAACACGCGAATCCACGCATTCAACCACCCCTTCCACACACATTCGCTGCCTGCCCATGGTGTCAGGCACTGAGCTGAGTGGTGGGGCCACAGCTATGAACAAGACAGGATCTTTACCTTCCCCAGCATCAGAGGATGCAGTTGGGGGACAGAACGAGGGACAAGGAGGGAGCTCAGTGGACGCTGTCCCTGGAAGGGTCCTTGCAGGGACTGCAGGGCGCGGGCTTCGTGTGATCCCTTAAAGTCAGGCTGAAACGCCAGCCCCCCAGCTCTCTCACCCCTCAGCCTCTCTTCCTTTCTTTCCGTCTGCCTGTCTCCCTCCTCCTCCACCCTCGGCCTCACTTTCTCTCCAGCCTCCCTGTCCTCCTCTCCTAACCTCCACGTCTGCGTAAACATCAACAGCACACGCATTCTTATGGCCAAGGCTTCCTCAGCCCTGAAAGCCGTGGCTCTTAATGCAAATGCCTGCTTTACACATGCTGTGCCATTCATTTATTTCCCTCCCAACCTTCAGACGCAGGGAGACTTATCAGTGAATGTCATAAATAGCGGATTTTATTTTATTTTTTTAAAGCTGCAGCTCCAACAGCAAGCATCTGACGAGGACTACACAAACAGAAAACTGAATGAAGCCCCAGAAGACTGCAGGCATTCTTGGAGCTCTAGAGTTTTAGCTCAATTCCCGGCGTCGGGGTGGTTTCTATCTGTGTCAGTCAGTGCGTCACAACACCAGCCTCCACCCCGCGCTGCACAGCCCCCCTTAGCAAGCGCCTTCCCACACAGCACCATCAACTGTAAAACTGCAGCCGCCGCTGAAGTTACAACCGCGATCATTTCTACAAATGGGGAGGGATGCGGCTCTGCTCAGCCAGTCTCCGCTGAGTAGGGTACCCATGGGACAAACACCTTTCCTTTTCGTAAATTCAGAGCGCCCTTGGCTCGGCTGCACATTCACACGAGTTACTGATTCACTGGAATAAAATATTTGCATGTATGAAGCTCCTTCTCCATGCTAATGTAAGGATGGTCCCACAGCATCCCAGTGGTTCGTGGTCACCAACTGTGAAGTCCTCAGTTGCTTGATTTTAATATACTTTGCCTTGAAAAATGGCTTCATTTGTGAAAAATCAGTCTTAGTTAGACTTCACCTCACATGAACTTTCCATTTAGCCGCAGGTCACCTGCTTCCCCAGCCCCGCTGGGCACCCTCTGCCTTCTCCAGACATTCCCTCCTGCCTCGCTCTGTCTCCCTCACCTTCCTCTCGAGGGCCTTCCACCTTCTCACGATTTTGTATTTTGCTACAGATTTTAACTCTCCTCTCTGCGATGGCTCTCAAGAGCATGCCAATGGCTATGAGAACTCACAGTCATTATGCAACACAAAGGCAGCACCCCATGCCTCACCCCGGACCACATCCCCTCTCACCCAAAGAATCAGCTCTAAGAATTTACGTCATTGCTATCACTTTGAATTAAGATTTCCCTATTATTGTTGTATCAATCACAGTACCCAGGACACCGCATAAAATAATGAAAATCTGTATGGAAGATTTTCCAATGCTTACTGACGCAGTATGCTGTGACCAGCTAGTAAAACGAAATAACACAAGTCGGGAGGAGGGGAATATATCATCATCTAGCCCTCAAAATGGAAATAACATTTACTAAGAATGGAAGGATTAAGCCCAAAGAAGTAAAAAGAATATTGAAATTGCCACTTGTATGTATGTGTGTTACATACCATCGGGATTCAGAGCTGTATTAAAGGGAGTTTCACAGAGTGGAAAGAAGTCAAAGAAGAGTAGAAGGGAGAGTTTTGTTTTGACTATTGCTCAAAAAAATTATTTACAGCATCAGGAGCATCAAGGAAGAAGCTCAAGAGCAAGAAGCAGGAATAAAAACAGTGAGTGAGCAGTTTGGAGAGGATCGGCTTGGCTCCTAAAGCAATCGGCAGGCATGGAAATAGAGAGTACCCCTTCCGAACAAGAAGCTTACATTCATGCCAAGAAAGTGGGTGAGCACTGTCAGCTGTAACCAGACGTCCCCCCATGACTCACAGGATGGGCTCCGGTATTTCAGACCCCAGCAGAAGACTTGATGAGATTCTCTCTCTAAGTGGCACCAACCCAAACTCTGATTCACCATCGGCTTGGGGAAGGCCTCTTTTTCTGTCCTGCTAAAGGAGTGGTGCTTTGGGAAACTATTATTTACACACAAGATGGCAATCCCTCGAGGGAGGAGGGGCTGTCTTTTGAAGAGGTACAGGGAAGCCCGGAGCGCGTGGGTTACTGCGGTTACTCTCGGAGAACATCTCTGGCCCATGTCTCATCTCTACGTAAAGGCTGGATGTGGGACCAGCTGACCAGCTAGCAAGTGCACTGTGACCCACAGGCAGCCTGTTCCCCACACTCTGCTGTCAACTGCAGGTTCCAAACTTCTTTCTCAGAAGGAGAAAATTTCAGGGAAAAAAATGTTTCCTCTCAACCAAGACCAGTGCCTCTGCTCCGGAACCCCAGGGGCCCATTCCCTGGTGAGGACACTTGCAGGCCATGCCTCACATCAACTTCTTCAGGTTAAAATGGCTCTGCTGAGCTGGAGGTCAGCCCCGTCTCCAGTTCCCAGAATTGCATCCCTGTCCTGCTGGCCTCCTCCACGGGCTCTAAAACAGCTCTGGGCTGGACCCCTGGGCCCAGTGAACCACCCCCTCCCCTCACAATCAAAAGTGTTTCAGACTAAAAGGTGTTTCTCACCAAAGGTGTTTCTAAAGGTGCTTTGAATCAGAGGGAGGAAGACCCCAGACCCAGAAGGGGAGTGGTGAACACACAAATAGTTGCCCTCTGGGGTCTGGGTCCTTGTGGGGGGATATCTTGTCTCCACACGCCTCCAAAAAGGCAGTCCCGTTCTCTGACCAGGTCCCTGGGCCAGGCTGGACAGCACCTCTGTCTGGCTTCCAAAGGAACTTCTCCTCCCGCCATCAGTCGCTCATCTTGAGTGACCCGAACATACGATACTGCCAAACGCCCCGGGGGCATGCCCCTCTGCTGCTGGACCCGGCGGGGTTAGGACAGCTGGGCTTGAGAAAGGTAGAGAAGGGCAGGAGCCCCGCTCCTTCAGACCTGAAAACGATGCTCTCCGCGCCGGAGAGCGGGTCACCGGGGGAGGCGCCGCGCCGAGCAGCCTCCGGTGCCCGACCCGCCTCTCCCAAACCGGCTTCCTTGGAAAGCCAGGAGAGGCGGCGAGCCGAGCCGGCGCGGAGCAGCCCAGCACCCGGCCGCCCGCCGCGAGGCCGGAAAAGTTCCTCCCGATCGGAGCGGGCCTGCCGGCATCTGTCCAAGGTGCTGAAAGGTCTCCGCCGGCGGCCGGCCGGCCAGCTGCCGCGCGCCCTCAGCCTCCTGGCCGCCCGCTCTGCCCTTCCAGCCTCCTGCCCTGTCCTCTTCCCGGCCGCACCGAAGCCTCTTCCCTCTTCTCCCGCCCCGCGCCCTCCACTCTCGGGAGGCACCAACTCCGCCGGCGCCCGGGCCCCCTCGCCCCGACCTCGCTCCCGGGTCTGCCAGGCCCCTTCCCCCAGCAGCCACCTCCAGGCGCCTCTGCCGCCGGGCTGTCGCCGCCGCCCCCCTCTTACCTTCTTCTTTCGGTCACGGGAGCGGTTCCTTCGCTTCCTGTTGGATTCCTCCTTCTCCTTCTGCTCCTGGAGGGCCTGCGCCTCGATGTCTTTGATTTTCTTCAGCTGTTTGGCCGCTTGAGCCATGGCGGGTCACGGTGCTCCGGTCCCCGCCTCCCGGACCCCTCACACTTGGCAATCCAGGTGGCGACACCCTCCCGAGGAGGAAGAGAAGGAGTCTCTGCTCGGCGGAGGGGAGCTTCTTTCCCCGCCGCGGGAGGGATGCGGCCGGGTCGGCGGGGGAGGCGGCTGCGAGACGCGCGGAGGGCGAAGCGCGCCGAGGCTGCCCCGCGGCCCCCGGAAGGCGCCTCCCGCCGCGGCCGGAGCTCGCTCGCCGGCGCCCGGGACGGGCTCTGGGCTCGGCCCGCCGCCTCCCTCCCTCCGAGCCTCCCTCCCTCTCCTGCGGCGGCGGCGGCGGCGCAGGGGGCGGGGGCGGGGAGGCGGCTCGTACTGCGGCGAGCGGCGAGCGGCCCGGGAGGAGGCGGACTCCAGCAGTTAACGCAGGGGGGCGCGGGGGCCGCTTGCGGCCGGGGGGCCCGGCCGGCCCGACGAGGCTGGGCGCGCTCGGCGCCCGCGCTGCTGCATTGCGAGCGCCGGCTGCGGGCGGG